>NW_023425369.1:0-109395 GCF_014108415.1 Molossus molossus | reverse complement strand
ATCATGTCATCTGCAAATAGTGACAGTTTCACTTCCTCCTTTCCAATTCGGATTCCTTTCATTTTTTCTTCCTGTCTGTTTGCTGTGGCTAAGACTTTTAGTACTATGTTAAATAAGAGTGGCGAAAGTGGGCATCCTTGTCTTATTCCTCTTCTTAAGGAAAATCCTTTTAATTTTTGCCCATTAAGCATGATGTTGGCTGTAGGTCTTTCATATATGGCCTTTATTATGTCAAGATATCCTTCTATTCCCATATTGCTGAGCATTTTTAACAGAAATGGATGCTGGATTTTGTCAAAGGCTTTTTCGACATCTATTGATATGATCATGTGGTTTTTACTACTCATTTAATTTATGTGGTGTATCACATTTATTGATTTGCAAATATTGTACCAGCCTTACATCCCTGAGATGAATCTCACTTGGACATGGTGAATAATTTTTTTGATGTATTGCTGGATCAGATTTGCTAGTATTTTGTTCCGGATTTTGGCATCTATGTTCATCAGGGATATTGGTCTGTAGTTTTGTTTCTTTGTAGTGTCTTTTTCTGGGTTTGGAATTAGAATTATGCTGGCATCATAAAAAGAGTTTGGAAGTCTTCCTTCTTAAATTTTTTGAAATAGTTTGAGAAGAATGGGTGTTAGTTCTTTATTGAATGTTTGGTAAATCTACCCCGTGAAGCCATCTGGGCCTGGGCTTTTGTTTGTTGTAAGAGTCTTGATTACATCTTCAATTTCCTTAGTTGTTATTGGTCTGTTCAAGTTTTCTATCTCTTCCTGGTCCAGTTTTAGGAGACTATGTGTTTCTAGAAATGTGTCCATTTTGCTTAGATTGTCGAATTTGTTGCCATATAATTGTTCATAGTAGTTGTTAACGATCTTTTGTATTTCTGTGGTATCAGTTGTTATTTCCCTTCTTTCATTTCTGATTTTGGGTATTTGGGTTCTCTCTCTTTGTTTTTTGGTGAGTCTAACTAAGGGTCCATCAATCTTGTTTATCTTTTTGAAAAACCAGCTCTTTGTTTCATTGAACCTTTGAATTGTGTTTTTGGTCTCTATGTCATTTATTTCTGCTCTGGTCTTTACTATTTCCTTCCTTCTACTTGCTCTGGGTTTGCTTTTTGTTTACTTTCTAGTTCTTTAAGTTGTGAGGTTAGACAATCTATTAGAGATTTTTCTTGTATCTTGAGGGAGGCTTGTAGTGCTATGAACTTCCCTCTCAGAACTGCTTTCACTGCATCCCATAGATTTTGTGTTGTTGTGTGTTTATTTTCATTGGTTTCTAGAAAGTTTTAAATTTTTTCTTTGGTATCCTCAGTAACCCATTTATTGTTTAATAACATGCTCTTCAGCCTCCATGTGTTCAAATGCCTTTGCATGTTCTTGTTGCAATTGATTTCTAGTTTCATGCTATTGTGATCTGAGAAGATGCTTGATATGATTTCCATCTTCTTAAACTTGTAGAGACTTTGTTTGTGCCCTAACATGTGGTCTATCTTTGAAAATGTCCCATGTGCACTTGAGAAGAATGTAAATTCTGTAAATTCTGTAGTTTTTGGGTGTAATTCTCTTTAGATATCTATTATATCATTTGGTGTAGTGCTTCATTTAGAGTATCTGTTTCCTTGCTAATTATTTGTCCAGAGGATTAATGCAGTGATGTCAGCAGTGTGTTGAAGTCCCCTGCTCTGATTGTATTGTTGTTGACTTCTTCTTTGAAGGCCTCCAGAAAATATTTAATATATATTGGTGGTCCTATATTGGGTACATATATGTTTACCAAGGTTATATCTTCCTGTTAGATAGATCCTTTCAATATTTTGTAGTGGCCTTTTGTCTCTAGTTATGGCCTTCATTTTGAAATTTATTTTATCCAATATGAGTATTTGTACCCCAACTTTTTTTTTCTTTCCATTTCCTTTGAAGATTTTTTTCCCATCCCTTCACTTTCAACCTATGTGAGTCTTTTGTTGTGATGTGGGTCTCTTGTAAACAACATATAGATGAGTCATGCTTTCTTATCCAATCAGCTACTCTGTGTCTTTATCAGAGCCTTCAGTCCATTTATATTTAAGGTGATTATTGACATGTACCTATTTATTGTCATTTTTGTTTAGTGTGGTTATATAATTCTTCCCAGTTTTTCTACTAATTACAGCAGTCCTTTTAACATTTCTTGCAGTGCTCTTTTGGTGTTAATGCATTCTCTTAGCTTTTTTTTTTTTTTTTTTTTCTGGGAAGCTCTTTATTTGACCTTCTATTTTGAATGATAGCCTTGCTGGGTAGAGTAGTCTTGGATTCAGATTCTTGATTTTCATGACCTTGATTACTTCCTGCCATTCCCTTCTGGCTTGTAGTGCTTCTGTTGAGAAGTCAGCCGAGAGCCTTATGGGGTTTCCTTTGTAGGTAACTGTTGCTTATCTCTTGCTGCCTTTAGGATTCTCTCCTTGTCTTTAATTTTTGGCCTTTTAATTACTATGTGTCTTGGTGTGGGCCTGTTTGGGTTCTTCTTACTTGGGGCTCTGTGCTTCTTGAACTTGAATGCCTTCTTCCTTCATCATATTAGAGAAGTTTTCTGTCACTATTTCTTCAAATATATTCTTTAACCCTTGCTCATTTTCTTCTTCGAGGACTCCTGTGATGTGACTATTATTATGTTTCCTGTTGTCCCACAGTTCTCTTAAGCTGCCTTTTTGTTTTTTAATTGTTTTTTCCTTTTTGTTTTTTGATTGGTTGATTTTTTTTTATCCTGTTTTCTAATTCACTGATCCAGGCCTCAGGTTCCTTTACTCTGCTGTTTAGTCCTTTCAATATATTCTTTATTTCTGCTATGTCCGTTTTCATTTCTTCTTGTTGGTTTGTCATTTTCAGTTGGTTGACTTTCAATGTTTGTATGTCTTCACTTATGGTGTTGATGTCCTTATTCATGCTGTTGAGCTTCCTCAAGATTATGGCTCTGAATTCTAGCTCTGTTAACTTGCTTAACTGCATTTCATTCGTCTCATCTTCTGTAGATGTCTGCTGTTCTTTCATTTGGGATTTGTTTTTTTGTTACACCATTTTGGCTCTCTCAGTGGGTTTGGAGCTTGCCAGATTTTCCCTG
This sequence comes from Molossus molossus, assembly GCF_014108415.1. Taxonomy (NCBI): domain Eukaryota; kingdom Metazoa; phylum Chordata; class Mammalia; order Chiroptera; family Molossidae; genus Molossus; species Molossus molossus. Next base: position 106,290 of record NW_023425369.1, on the reverse strand, counting down.
TGGGTGTTGTTCTTCTGATGTTTATAGCTCCTTCTTCTGGGTTTAAATGAATGTGTGAGGACCCACCTTAAATAGTGCTGTCAATTCTTACTTTCCTGGGTAGAGTTGTAAGCCCAGAAATGGTTCAGTTTTCCTCTAGCTTTTTGCCTGGAGGTTCTTAGTCGTGGTTACTTGAAGAGCCTGGGTTCTCAGTTGAATGAAAAACTCCTTCAGGTGTTCAGCATAAAAGGATTTCTTGAGGTTGTGGCAGATGCTGGTTGGTAAGAAGCCTCAATTTGCATTTTAATGACCCACCTGGTTTCAATTGAATCTCTGAGGGAGGGGCTCTGGGAAGGAGTAAGATGGCCACTGTCCTACAAGACTGCAACTCAGCAGATGTTCTGTGTGCTCTCCAAATCCTGAGTGTCCCCACACATTTCCAGTCCGGTCCACCCTCTCTCTGCCAGAGCCCAAGGTGAGTGGCTGGGCTATTTTAGCGCTCTGTCCCAGCTCTGTGCTGTGGAGCCGCTTGAGAGTTTAACCCTGAGGGCACTGCTCACAGCTAAAACTGCTGCTGTTTGTGGGCTCCCAGCCCTCTCTCACGCCTCTGCAATTCTACCAGGATCAATTCTGTGTCCCTGGTTATATGGTCCTCACAAGCTGATTTTCTGTTGCTTTTCCCCAACTATTTGTCTTTATTTTAGTTGTAATTCCACTTTGCTCCTGGGAGATGGTCTGTGTAGCTTCCATTTACTCTGCCACTTTTTTGGAATCCTACAATAAATTTTCTTGGGAGCAATGAGCTCAAATAAATGGAAATGCATATTTAATTTAAAAATAAAGTACTGTTTCAGTTTCTTAACAGGGTAATAATAAAATAATTATTTTCACAGAATATTTGTGAAATAATATAATTAAAGGGTGCTATCACTGACCACAGACATAAATGCACTAAAGAAATGTCTGCATATGTATTAAAGTGGTAGGTAGCCACACATGTGAGTTTACATATCACTCCATGAAGCATGACTTTACATTATGATCAAATGACCACTGCAAATTGATTTTGCTTATTTTTAAATTTTGAATTCTCTTGTGCAAACACAAAACACAAAGTGGTCGCTCCATTCACAGAACAATTAGTTTTTAAACAGTTGAATAATAAGAGTGTTTTAGCAGATTGATTGATGCCTCAGATAAATCACTTTAGTAACGCTTGAATTTTATCTCTAATTCATGGAGTCAAAGTAAAGCTTTAAAATTCCTTCTATCAAAGGCAAACTGTATGACGTGGTGGTGAATGTTCCTATAGATTTGTTTAAAACATTCAACATTGAATATTTTTGTGCTGACAATACAAATACAAATTTTGGTACAGCACTTCATTGAGGTTAACAATATTCTTAATAAGTTAAGAAACCAATGGAGTATCAATGTAGTTGGAACTGGCTGTTGTCCCCATATATTTGTTAAAGTGTCAAAAAGATATGCTATTCTTTTGAGCATTAAAAGACACTATTGCCCTGGTCAGTTTGGCTCAGCAGTTAGAGCATTGGCCTACGATCCAGAAAGACCAAGGTTTACCCCTGGCCTGGTTGGGTCATACATGTGGCAACCACTCAATGTGTCCCTTTCATGTCGATGTTTTTCTCTCTCTCTCTCTCCCTCCCATTCTATCTGAACGAAATATGAAAAAAATAATGTCCTTGGGTGAGGCTTAAAAAAAAAAAATAGACACTATCAAAAGAGTGAAAAGGCAACCCACAGAAAATGAAGAAATATTTTCAAATCACATATCTGATGAGATTAATATCCAGATTATATAAAGAATCCTTACAAGTTAACAGAAAAACAAACAACTCAATTAAAAAGTGGGCAAAAGATTTGTATATACATTTCTCCAAAGAAGATATAAAAGTGACAAATAAAAAAACACTCAGCCCTGGCCAGTTTGGCTCAGTGGTTAGAGTGTCGGCCCATGGACCAGAGAGTTCTGGGTTCAGTTTCCACTGAGGGCACATACCTCGGTTGTGGTTTGTGTTCGGCCCAGTTTCGGTTGTGTGGGTGGCAACCAGTTGATGTGTCTCTCTCACATCAATGTTTCTCTCTCTCTCTCTCTCTCTCTCTCTCTCTCTCTCTCTCTCTCCCTTCCCTTGCTCCTTCCCACACTATCTGAAGATAAATGCAAAAATGTCCTCGGGTGAGGATTAAAAAAAAGAGAGAGAAGACGCTCAACATGACCAGTATAGAGAAATGCAAACAAAATCACAATGAGATCCATTTCACACACAGTAAGATGTCTGTTTTATATATATGAAAGGAATATATTGAGTGTGTGTAACAATTGGACAACTGGAACCTTTGTGCATTGCTGGTGAGGATATAAAATGGTGTTGTAGCCACTGTAGAAAATAATATGGTGATTTCTCAAAATGTTAAATAGAGAATTACTGTATGATCCAGCAATTCCACCTCTAGGTATGTACCCAAAAGAACTAAAAGCAGGAACTTAAGCAGATACTTGCACACTAATGCTCATAGCAACATTATTCCTAATAGCCAAATGATGGAATAGACCCAAATGTTCACCAATGGATGAATGGATGAACAAAGTGTGATGTATACATACAATAGAATGTTATTCAGCCTTAAAAAGGAATGAAATTCCGATACATGCCAAAACATGAATTAACCTTGACGACATTAGCATTAAACTACTAAATTACCTAAACACAAAAGAACAAATATTATATGATTCCACTAATATGAGGTACCTATGATAGGCAAATTCATAGAGACAGAAAGTAGAACAAAGGTTACCAGTCAGAGGAGTGAGGAGAGGTTGGAAAGTTATTTTTTAATAGGCACAGTGCTTCTATTTGGCATGGTGAAAAAGTTCTGGAAACTGTTCTCTCACCATTATGATGTACTTAATGCCACTAAATTGTGTAGTTAAAATGGTAAATTTTAAGTTATGCGTATTTTATCACAGTAAAAAATATACTCTCCTATCAACCTAAGTAGAAGCTGTACTTGTCTAAATTATATATATATATGTATGCATATATATGTGTGTTTGTACACACACACACACACACACACACACATATATATATATATACATTCTTTCTTATTTGCTATCCATTCTTTTTTTTTATCTTCAGCTGAGGACATTTTTTTTCCATTTTTGGTTCAGATAGATTGGGAGGGAGAAAGAGGAAGAGAGAGAGAGTGAGAGAAAAACATCGACGTGAAAGGGACACATCGAGTGGTTGCCACCCGCACTACCCAACCAGGGCTGGGAACAAACTGCAACTGAGGTATGCACCCTTAGCAGGAACTGAACCTTGGTCTCTCTGGACCATAAGTCGATGCTCTAACCACTGTGCAAAACCAGCCAGGGCTGCTATCCATTTTTAATCAGGCTTGAAAAATACCTGAACATTTAAATAATACTTTTTCAGTATACCTAATATCCTGAAACTGGTATTAGAAAAGAAACCTCTATATTTTGGTTGAATTTTGTTCAGAATCTATTGAAAATTTTAATCAAATAGAGCACCAAATAAACTGCAACTTTTAAAACTTTCAGCAACTTGAATTGTTGAAAACCAAACATGTAATAATAAAGGCATTGAACTCTCTCTATAAGAGGAGGCAGGGGTGGGAAACAGAACAAATTACATGATGACAAGGCAAATGCTGTACCAGATCTCACTTTGATACTGTACTACAAAATATATTGACATGTTTAACAGTTCTTAATTTTAATTGAATATATTTGTATTCTAACCAGAGAGGAATCAAATTGATAAGTCCTATAATTTTGCTGTAAATACATGTAACAAAAAAATTTGAAAAAATTTATAGTCAACTTATTTCATAACTTTTGCTTCTTAAAACATTTCCTGAAGAAAGGTATTCTGAATAGAAACACAATGGTAGTGTGTGGGAGATATTGGGCATAAATACTTATACATTTCAAAATGACAAAAACTAGAATTGAGATTATTCCTCATTTAGCAGACTTTGCTCTGAGCTTATTAGGTACCTCAGAATCTGTAGAGAGAGCATTTGTATTAAAAATACATTCTATGAGCCCTAGCCTGTTTGGCTTAGTGGTACAGTGTTGGCCCACAGACCAAAGAGTCACGGTTTTGATATTCATCAAGGGCATATACCTCGGTTGCAGTTTGGTCCCCGGTACTGCGGGAGGCAACCAATCAATGTGTCTCTCTCAAATTGATATTTCTCTCTCCCTCCCTCCTTCCCTCTCTATCTAAAAGAATCAGTGGGAAAATATCCTCAGGCATGAATGAAAAAACAAACAAAAACATTCTATGGAGTAGAGTCTGTTGGAAGCATCAACCACCAAATTAATTTAGCATAAATACAACTTTGGTGAAATTTTGCAAGCAGTTTTACAAAACACATTAATAAGACAACATTAAAATATATGCTCTTCAGAAAAAACACTAGATGTGGCTAAAGCTTTTACATATATCTATATCTATATCTATCTATCTATCTATCTATCTATCTATCTATCTATCTATGAATATGTACCAAGAACAGTTATCTTGTCTTTGAAAAAATATATTTAGATTAAAAATATGAACACTTCAGAATTTTACTTTAATGTGCATGAATATATGCTATTTTAATATATTAGGAGGGTTTTATTTTTGAAAATCAGTTTTGAACATCTTGGTATAGGTCTATACATTTTTTTTTAATCCTCACCTGAGGACATTTTTGCATTTATCTTCAGATAAGGGGGAGGGAGAGAGGGAGGAAGAGAGAGAGAGAGCGAAACATCGATGTAAGAGAGACACATCAACTGGTTGCCACCCACATAACCCCAACTGTGGCATGTGCCCCTAGTGGGAACTGAACCTGGGTCTCTCTGGTCCGTGGGCTAATACTCACTGCTGAGCCAAGCCAGCCAGGGCTATAAAATTTTTTTAATTAAAAAAATTTGAATTGATTTTAGAGGGAGAGAAAGAGAGCGAGAGATCTATTTGTTCCACTTATTTATGCGTTCATTGGTTGATTCTTGCACGTGCCCTGGGGACCTTGGCATACTGTATCTGGATGATGTTCTAACCAGCTGAGCTACCTGGCCAGGCCTACGTCTATCAATTTATTAAGCCAATTTGGTGGTCAATAAATAAATATTAATTACTTTTTTAATATTATTTCTTACTCTCAAAGTGTCCCAGTTTGGATGACTGAAATATAGGGGGGGGGGGGGCAGTAAGTTTACAGTTGTCAGCACAAAAAGCAGAGTTTTTTAATATCTGGTAATATTATTTATTAATTATTATATTATTTTTTCATACAAACAACTATAAACCTACTTTTGCCCCACCTTGCATGGTCACTCTTCCTGTGATTTAGCAATTCTACTTTAGGGATGGGACCAGCCAAAATGTGTACATATGAGCAAGGCATTCAGACCACTCCCCTGTGATTCTCCCCTGTCTAAGACACTGTGCTAACATCTTCCTCATGAGAACCCTGAGGTCCACGCCTCCTTTCTGACTTCAGGACTGTTAGGTGGAGCCAGAGGTGAAGCTGAGTGTGACCTCAATCCACTGAGCGCTCCCCCTTTCTTCCCAGGCCCTTTGCTAATCCTGCCTCTGGAGATGCTGTTTTGCAATGACTGGCCAGGTCCTGGAGAGCTGGAGCTGGGCTTTTGATGTCGCTTTTGATTAGCTCAGTAAATAGACGGCAAAGACCTGTCTTGCAAAGAAGAATTTAAAATTTCCTCACCCAGTGACTCCTATTCGCATTTCCAACTTAGAACATGCCTCCTTCTCTCACACTTACAAGTAGCAAAGTCGGGGGCAGCAGCATCCTCTGTTTCCCTGGGGCAGAAACAAGGGTAATTTTCAACCCTGGCTCAGGCACAGGAGAGGAGTGTCTGCCAGGACCCACCGCGGCCCCCTCAGGGAGAGCTGAACTTCAGCAAGTGCTGGCTCTGCCCGCAGGCCCAGTCTCCAGCACTGAGCAGACCTTCGCTCCCTGTAGAATTCTGTAAGCTGAGCTGGTGGATGTGACTTTCCGTCCTTTTCAGTATCCGCTTAGTGGCAAGGTCAGGACGGCTGGAGCTGGAGCCTGAGCACTTGCAGTGGCTGCAGGAGCCAGGGGCCCTGTTCGGAGGGCCCAGCATTAAAAGCGGCCACTTGGGAGGATTCACCCTGCGAGGATTCGCACCGCAGCATGAAGCCGAGGACACGCACTGGGGCTCCTCCCTGCCCCAGCACACCCGGCTCTCGCACCCTAAGTCCCCCTGTATGCCACACCAGTCTGAAGTAGAAGGCATTTAAAGACTGTCTTTTTGTAAGTAATAGTGTAGTATAGTAGTTTGTAAGCAACAAAACCTCACTTTTTTTTTATTAATTTGTTTTTGTTACAGATGTTTCTCCTTTTTCCTCATTGACACCCTCCTCCCCATCCCCCCGCCTCATCCCTAGCTTTGTTGTCTATGTCCCTTGGTCACGCATGCATGCATATAAGTTCTGTGGGTTATCTCTCCCTCCTTCAACCCACCTCCTCTGAGCCTTGTCAGTCTGTACCCCATCTCTATGCCTCTGGGTCACTTTTGATTATCAGTTTGTCTAATTTGTTATATTCCACAAATAAGTGAGATCATGTAATATTTGTCTTTCTCTGATTGGCTTGTTTCACTTAGCATAATACTCTCCATGTCCTTCCATGCCATCTCAAAGGATAAGAGAGCTTGCTTTCTTACAGCTGCATAGTATTCCATTGTGTACAAGTACCATACTTTTTATCCACTCATCTACTGATGGACACTTAAAAACTCACTTTTTGAAATACTTTTACAGTATTTTTATGTTACATGTTCCACTTTATTACTTTAATTGTATTAAAGAATAAAATAAATGTCAATTATAAAAGTTTATCTGAGGCATTGTATTTTTATATTTTATGCTTCCCTTTAGCCTACTTTTTCTCTACCTTGGGACATTTCCCAAGTGTCTGTGTAAAGTTACTGAGGGCCCAGTATATGGCGCTGCTACACTGCCTTTTTGGTCAGTTTTCAGAATTGTTGCCTTCTGGGACACTCATCAGAAACTTGTAATTTCAGAACAGGGGTTGAGAGGAAAACCCAAATCTCTTAACCTAGTTCTAAGTAGGCACCAACTAAGATTCTAAATCTTCTTTTTTCCAAATCTTTAAAAGTTTTGTGCCTTGAATAAATAGAGATATTGTCTAAACATCCATTCTTTGGGAATTTATTTTTAATTCCTTTTATCCAAGATTCTGAAGGTATTCTACTAGTATTTTCTCTCCAGGTATTTTTTTTTAATTTTTTAATTTTAAAGAGAGAGGAAGGAAGGAGAGAGAGATCGACACATTGATGAGACAGAACATTGATTGGCTGCCTCCTGCATGCCCCCCACTGGGGATCTGGCCCACAACCTAGGCATGTGTTCTGACTGGGAATTGAACCGGTGACCTCTTGGTGCATGGGTTGATGCTCAACCACTAAATCACATGGGCAAAACTTCTCTCCAGGTCTTAAAATGTGGATGGGTAGATGAATCCCCTCACAAATTTCTTACTATTATTTTCTACCCATAAAACAGCCAAGTCCAGAGAGGTCCTATTACTCTGAAAATTGAGTTGTGCCTCCCAGCAAACTGCCTTTTGATTTTTAAAATATCACTAACACTCTAAAAAATAAGATAAACTCTGTCTGAGGAGTGAATGTGTGACAAGCTGGTCACAGCATGCTTCTTGCCACTCCGAGGCCTATCCTTGGAGCTGGCTAATAGGCATCTTGCTCAATTTTTTTTCCTTATTTTTAAACTTTCAGGGATACAAAAAAAAAAGGGTTAATCTAACAAACATACCTGCACCTACCACTCAACTTAGATAAGATCATGGGTGCCCATGAACTGTCCTTCCTCCCTAGTATTTAGAGTTCAATATTTTTATTTGTATCTTTGTGACTGTTCTTTTGTACTTGTTTTTCTTCCCGTTCAACATTATATTTTGAAAAACTATCCACTTTCCCATATAGCTTATTCATTTTTACATTTGCACATTGAGTGCATTCTCTACAGTGCTTGGGGTGGGGAACCTTTTTTCTGCCAAGGGCCATTTGGATATACAGTCATCCCTCATTTATCCTGGTTAATCAGTTCCAGACTCTAGCGGTTGCACCTGATATTGAAGGATTTCTGGGGTGCTCAAATACATAGGCCTACAGTCCATACGTACAGTGATTTTAATTTTAATTGTAATACAGGGGTGTATAATGGACTCAGACAACCTAGAGTGTGCTGTATCATTTTTACAGTCTCGATCAACGTTTTAATTAATATATTTGAAAAGAAAACACAATAGAGTAAAGCCACAAAAGTCGAGACATGAAGTGGTGAGGGACGACTGTATATAATATCATTCCAGGGACATACAAAATTATCAACTTAAAAATTAGCCTGGCTGGTGTTGCTCAGTGGTTGAGTGTCAACTCATGTACCAAGAGGTAACCAGTTTGATTCCTGGTCAGGACACATACTCAGGTTGTGGGCCTGATCCCCAGTGGGGGGAGTGCAGGAGGTGGCCAATTGATGTTTCTCTCTTGTCAATGTTTCTAGCTCTCTCTCCCTCTCCCTTCTTCTCTCTCTAAAAATTAACACAGAAAAAAAAATTAAATCCCCACCTGAGGATTTTTTAAATTTATCTTCAGACAGAGTAAGAGGGAGAGAGAAAGGGAGAGAGAAACATCAATGTGAGAAAGACATATTGATTGGTTGCCTCCCGCATGGCCCTGACCAGGGCTGGAGATCAAACTGCAACCAAGGTAGGTGACCTTGACCAGAATCGAACTTGTAACTCTTTGGTCTGCAGGCTGATGCTCCAACCACTGAGCCAAACCAGCCAGAGCTTAGCTAACTTTTGATGATGAAGTGTTAGGCTTTCTAAAATTATAACAACTAAATTATCAAAGAGTTTCATAAATAGTAATTCTGAACCATTTTTTAAAATATGTTTTTTTCTTTATTGATTTTTAGAGAGAGAGGAAGAGAGAGGGAGACAGGGATAGAAACATCAATGAGAGAGAACATCGATTGGCTGCCTCCTGCATGACCCTCCACACTGGGAATCAAACCTGTGATCTCTTGGTGCATGGGTTGACACTCAACGGCTAAACCACTCCAGACAGGCTGAACCATTCTTGAACACAAAGAGTCTATCTTACACACAACAGATAGATCTAGGAAGTAAGCAGACAGGGCACACTTTCTTAACCCATTTCCACCAGGCAAAGGAGAAGAGAGGCTAATTAGATGTGCTGAGTGACACATAGCAAGTTAGAACTGGGAGGGACCCTAGAATTCTTTCATAATGGAAAACCTAGAGTGTAGAGAGAGGATCACTGAGTAGTTTAACATCACAGACATCATTAAAGGCAGAGCAGAAAGTAGGACCTAGAAACCCTATTTTTGAGACCCCTTTCAATTTATGTTGACAATATAAATATATCCAAATGTGGTCCCTGTTGCATTATTTTAAAAATCTGTAGGAAATTGTAAGATGGCACCCAGGGACCTAAGGGGAAATCCTGTGGGTCCTGGGGTGGGGAGGACAATGAGCAATGCAGGACCAGTGGGTAAAGGGGCATCATTGCGGGAATGTTACAAATCTTAAGAACTCAGCACAAGCAGCAGAAATACATGCAACATGGTGACTGGAACCCTAAGGGCTCTACAATATGAATCATTTTCTAGAGAACACCATCTCCTTTGAAGCGTACATCCGAGTGAAGGCGCAGTCTGTCCCACAACACAGGATGAAGGGATTTGGGGGCTCACCAGCCTCTAAGGGTCCAGAAGTCCTTCAGGAGTTGCAGCCGTGGCTCCCACTACCACCGTACACCAACAGGTGGCAACTGCATGTACACAGGCAGCACTGAAGAGCCTGGGTCTGTGCTGGAACTTGCTGTCCAGTCACCACCAGTGTTCAGCCACAAACCTGGCAAGAACAGCAGATCCAGGTTCAATAGCCGCAGCAGGTTCTTGTCCAGGAGCAGGTCCAGCAGTCTCTATAGTGGGCTTCAGTCCAACAGCTCTCCCCACAGCTCACAGTTCACCAGCCTGCAGAGCAGCCCTCCCAGGTCCAGGTGCAGATCCAAGGCCAACCACCGCAGCCGGCATTCAGAGCCTCATCTTTGCAGAGCCCCAGCCCCTCGCCGATGCAGGCAGCCCAGATCTGGTGCAGGACATGCAGGCAGCCCAGCAGATCTGAGCTGCAGAGATCCTGAAGGAGCACATCCCACATCAGCAGATTCAGGATCAACTGGTGGCTGAGGGTCAGCAGATCCAGCCCCAGACCATGGGTGCCCTTTCCCCACCACCATCCCAGCAGGGCTCCCCACAGGAAAGGAAGTGGTAGGTAGGCTCCAGCCTGGGAAGAAGTGCAAAGTGGACATGCCACCCCCTGTGTCTTACACCATCTCAGGGCAGCTGGTGGCCACTGTGCAGGCCATTCCACATGGCCAGAAGCACAGTTATGCATCTTTGAGGCCAGACTTACTGACAGCGGGCAGTGCTCACCTGTACAGTGCCACTAGGCTCATTACTAGCCCTACAGGAGAAACCTGGACCAGTCCTGTTTACTCTGCCCAGGCCCTGGGGGACTCTCAGCAGCAGGGCATTACCCACACTGCCTTTCTCCAGGAAGTCTACAACACAGTTCATGTCAGTGGCTCACCCATGACAGCTCTAAAGCTGGAGGATGCCAAGGAGAAGATGGTGGGCACATCTATAGTGAAAAATTCCCTTGAAGAGGTAGTGCAGACCCTTGTAAACTCTCTTTCCAGCACAGTTCATGAATGGCAACATCCACATCCCAGTGGCTGTGCAGGCTTCGGCAGGCACATACCAGAATACAGCTCAGACTGTCCACATATGGGACCCTCAGCAGTAGCCACAACAGACCCCCTGGGAACAGACATCACCACCACCGCCACAGCAGCAACAGCTCCAGGTTCCTGGTTCAGCTCAAGCTGTCGGGTTGCTGAAGTTGAACCATAGTCCCTGCCACAGCCTTCCCAGAACTCTGCTTCCAAATTCTCTGAAGCCAGAAGAAGGAATTAAAGTATGAAAAAACTGGGCCCAGACCAAGAACACTGAGCTAGAGAAGGATGCTCAGAAAAGACTGGTGCCCACTGGGAGACACCAGCTTCTGTGATTCTAGGAAGATACCATCTCTTCTGCTGTGGCCAAGTTGAATTATGGGCTCTGTCTAATGGCAGGGAAGCTCAAAAGGGAGAAGGGGAACCCTATGATCCAGACATACTCTGCTACATTTTCCTGTGCTTGAGAAGAGAGAGAGAGAAATATTGCAGTGAGAGAGAAACATTGATTGGTTGCCTCCTGTAAGCACCCACAATCCAGTATCTTTTTGAAAGTGGTCGGGTTGATGACATTTTCTCTGATCTCTATTATGTTTGATTCACGGAGTGGCTGCATGAAGCTCTGAGGGACGTTCAGCCCCAGTCACTCCACTTGTTCTGCCACGTGACTGAGGAGCTGCTGTGGGAGTCAAGCAGCTCGGTGCTCACTCCCCTCCCACCCGCTAACAGTGAGCTGGACAGACCACACAGGGCAGAGCCATCGCTCCACGTGCTGCTGGAATCACAGAGCAGACCTCCCCGAGGAAGGAAAGCCTGTGGGTGGTAGCGGCCACTTCCATGGGAGCCAGGAGCAAAATCACAGAGACCGCCCTGCGCAGAGCCACGCTCGGCTCTCCTACCGAGAGAGGCCAGTCCCAGGGAGGCAGCAGGCTCACAGCGCACGGGGTGAGGAGGAACACTAGGTGGGAGGGACTTCAAACAAACTTGTGCTTTTGTTTTTCTGGTCTGCTTTGCTTTTGCTCAGTAGAGCTTGTAGAAGTGGAAGTAGGAGAATAAGAGGTGAGAAGGGACAGGACTCCGGCTTTATGGTGAACAGCAGTCCTAGCAGAGGTGAGGCTGGGAAGTTTGTCAATATCATTTTGCTCACCTTTCAATGATCTAATTAAGTTTAAAAATATTTCTGGAGTAACCTCCTTTTGTTGCCAGACAATGATCTAAAAGATTGAACTACAGTAGTGGAAGACCAGGTCCCTGCCATTATGACATTTATATATATATATATATATATATTATTTACATGTAATAATTTATACACATAAACATATATTACTTATATCATTATACTATTTCAGTAAGAAAAAAAGGTAAGAACAATGTAACCAATTAAATAAATAGTAGACCATGCAAATTTAGCTAGTGATAGGTGTGAAATAAAATTAAACAGGGTCAGGGAACAAAGAGTAGTGTGTGTGTGTGTGTGTGTGTGTGTGTGTGTATCTTTTAGATGAACATTCAGGGAAGGCTTCTAGGAGGAGGTGACATTTGGAAAGAGAACCTGGAAGAGGGTGTGAGTGATTTATCCATAAAACTGGGAAGAGCTTTTCTTTCCCCCAGCCCAGGATGCAGGTTGTCACCAGAGCTGGGACCACAGCCTCACTTCTACAAGGAAATAAAAGCCCTTCTACTGCAGCTGTGTGGGGACTGATGTCAGGGCTGTGGCCCAGCTGGGAGGGCTGGATCTGAGACCAGGTAAAGGGGAGCAATGTCTCCAGTTCTCTCACAGCTGCAGCCCAGGCAACAAGCTGGGCTGGGGGTCTAAAAGGCATAGTAGGCTCTGCGAGCATAGGGCTTGAATCCCAGACTGCTACTCATCAGCTTGGCAACCTGGGCAGTTATTTAACCTTGTTGTGCATCAGTTTCCTTACTGGAAACTGAGGTTAGTGAGGGTCCCTCAGTCACAGGGTCATGGGTAGCATGAAATGAGCTCATATATATTAGGGTCCCTAGGACAGTGCCTGCCACATAATCAGTTCTGTGTAAGTGTTGGTGTTATTAACACATTGCCTTCCTTGGGACCCAGAGCTCTTCCTGCTCTTCTCTGCCCCTATGGAAAAGGCTGGTGAAGGAGCACTTGCAACAAGGTCATTATTTTACCCTGTTGAAGCAGTGTCCTCAGGGCCCACCTCCATTCCCGCAGCTTTCCTTACTGAACTGATCACGAAAGGGCTGAATGTGTCCACCTCCAGGCAGTATGGTCTCCCAGGGCAGATGCCCTGGCTCCTGGAGAGGATTCCTCCCACTGCCCTGCGTGCCACTTCCAGGCCTCTTTCTACCTAGAGCTGGGGTGGGGGGGGATTTACAAATTGACTCTCCCTTGGGGGAATCTAGCTACATTAAGCTTCTGTATCTTTAAGTCCATGTACAGAGGTGTGTATTTAATAGCTTATAGGAAAATGCAAACAAAATAGAGAACAAAAAGGCTGACCTGGTGATTCACTCCTCTGCTTAAGACATTTTAATGTTAAAATTGGCCCAATGTCTACTGGGCAGAGTGTAAACTCTGGTTGAGAACATCTGTGCTCTTTCCCTTCCTTTCCAGCCTCATTGCTCCACACTCCACAGGCCTCCCCTGGTAATTCCAGCCTCACAGGACTTCTTGCAGTTTCTGCAGCCAGCCAAGCACCCTCTGGATCCAGTTTGCTGTGTGCTAGTCCTCAGCCTGGAGCCCTCCTGTCTCCAGCCACTGCTGTTCTGTACCTGAGCAACTCTAATCCATCCTAAAAGTCTCCATTCCTCATTCCTCCCCAGTCTTCAATCTGGGTTAAAGGTCTCTCTCAGGTGTTGCCCTAGCAACGGTCACTTTCTCCATCAATGACAGAGCTAGACTGTTACTCAGAGAGGTCAAGTAGCTCATCCCATGTTTGTGCCTCACCCCATTGCACCCTCAGCAGCAGTGAGTGGTTAATGATGAGTTTATTCACTGAAGGCAAGTCCTCTGCTTTCTAGTGTGACAGGCCCTCTCACAGACACCCCAGAGCTGTTGTTGGACAGCCCCCTGAGTCAGGGGGAGTAGGCTGCCTCCAACTTTGATCCCTGTCTTCTCATATAAATAAATTTATAGGAGAGACCTTGATTGTGTTGTATAGTGTATTTATTAAACCATTAAGGCAAATGAATTTATTAAAACATTAAAGCATATACATTTATTAATGAAACAAAATGAGTATAACTATACATTTGGCTTATGAAGCACAGATGGATGAAGAGCAACTGGGGTGGGTGGTTTCTGCCTTATATAACCTTCTTTTTATAAGTTTTTTTTTTAAAAAGTTTCTAGATATCCTGGTACAAATTAACTTTAAAAGCCTCCTTTTTTTTTTCTTTTTTAATTCCTGCTCGAGGATATTTTTCCATTTTTGTTCAGATAGAGTGGGAGGGAGAAAGGGAGGGGGAGAGAGAGAAAGAGAGAAACATCAACATGAAAGGGACACATTGAGTGGCTGCCTCCTGCAAGACCCCCACCAGGCCCGGGGACAAACTACAACTGACATTAAGTGCCCTTTACCTGAATCAAATCCACAACTCACTGATCTGTGATGCTCTAACTGCTGAGCCAAATGGGCCAGGGTTCCCCTTTTCTTCATATTGCTTTTCCACAATTTATGGGGAGCATCTGGTTTCTTTGTCTATACTCCTCTTTTCTCTTCCTCCCTGCTGTTGTAACAATTTCAGGATGCTTTGCACAAAGTGATCTTAGATTCCTCCTCAAGTTTTAACCTTGTTCTCAAGGTAGGGCCCTGCTACAAGCAGTCTTTAAAGCTTTTTAGCTCTGTTTAATTCCCCGCCTCAGTTTCCCTATTCCTCTTGTCCCAGAATTTTCCCAGCTTTCCATCATCCCACACCACCAGGAGTTTACAGTCTGTTTGATGGGAGGGCTGCAGACTGCACCGCACACACAGAACTGCAAAGCCATCAGTTCGGTGAGTTCCACCACCTGTGGATTTCTGGGCAGATTTTGCCCAGATTTAGCTAGGACACAGAGGACAGAGCAGGGAGTGTGAGAGAGAGAGGGCTGGACAGGAAGCAGGGGTCCAGTCCTGAGGCCTTTGTCAGCAAGATGAAGGAGCCTGTGTGTCATGGAAGCACAACAGGGGACAAGGAAGTGTTCTAAGCCAGGGAAATTGGCTACCCTTTAGCTCACCATGACAAAACGATTTCATATGCCCTATCTGCAGAGGCAAGCCCTAACCAGCTTCTTTCCCCACAACATATGGGAAGCCTTAGTTTAGACTCACTCAGCATCTCTTATTACACCTCTGCTCCTTATCAGCCATGTGGCCTCACGCAAGTCAGTTCAGTCCTCCAAACATCAATATCATCATATGAGAATAATAACGGACCCACTTAGATGGAATTGTGAGCGTTAAAGGAGATAATACAAGTACAGTACTTGGCACAGTGACTGGAACAGAATATAAAGGGAATTACAAGGACAGGCATCAGTAGTAGCAGCAGTAACAGCAGTAACAGCAGTAGTGGGTCACACACTCTCTTCACATGGAGCATAAAGGAGCTGCCCACAGGACTGGCACTCTGGGAACTGCGGGAAGGTCTCTTATTCTGCAGATGCCATTTCCTGAGGCAGACCACGGTGCAGTCTTCTTCCCCTTGTCCCTCCTCGACTTGTCCAGGATTGACACCCCTTCAGCAGGGAGCTCACAGAGCTGAAGGGTCGCCTTCACCAGCCAGAAGAGTGGGATCTGAAGGGGAGGAACAGAGGGGAGAAAAGGACAGAGGGATTTGGGGGAGGGCAAGAAGAGACTGAAGTCTAATGAGAAAGAGGTTTCTCTTCTGACAGGCAGAGGTTAGCCATGCTCCTGTCCAATGCTTGCATGCACATGCGTGCACACACACACACACACACACACACACACACACACAAACCAGAAAAAATGAGAAAGAGAAAGCTTGTGGGAAATTGTAAAAAAGGTATTCTCAGATCTTCCACCTTTTGAATGGACTATGTAATGGGATAAAATTTACTTTAAATTGGACTTAAAAGACCATTTTCTGCACCCCATTTAAACATGTAGATCTGGGTGGTACACTTTTCCCTCCTTCCTCTTTCCAGCACCATGGGGTGAGGGCTGTATGTAGTGCTAAGGTATGTTATTATCAACACTGCTCAAATTATTTCGATGTAAATGTATGGATTCCTCTAGTGAAGGTTTTAGGAGATCTGGACTTCCTTGGGTAATCCAAGTGTAGACAGAGGGTGTAAAAAATGGAGGTCAACCTGGGGTCAGTCCTCCCTGGAAATGTGTTTCTATACTGGAAATCAACCTCATCTAAATAACTATTGAAAAGGCAGTCAGCCCTGTGTCTTAGGTTGCACACTCCCAAGGCTGTATTTTCTGTGAAGTCTCCCTCCCACATTTCCTCCACCCCTTTCAAAGCCATTAATTTCTTACCTCTGCTATTTACTCTTGAATCCTTTAAAAGAGAGCTTGGCAGGAGAAAGATGATTAAAACAATTCCAGTCTTTTTTCTCTCTCTCTCCTAGGAAGCAGAGAACAAAGCCTCTTGTCCATTTCAGCTTGACGTGATTATGCAGCATCCTGGCTTGACACCGATGGAGATCTGCGCAGATGGACAGCAATGCGAGTCACTCAGATACCAGAGCAGCAGCTGGCTCTGCACGGGGCTCTCAGAAACAGCTCTCCCAGCTTTCCAAATTCAGGGCAACTACCTGAGGCAGTTGGGAGGGCATTTCTAGGAGGAAAAGATAGATTGAGTCAAGCAAGATTGAAGCATCTTTCCAAATTTCTTAAATTTTGATTTTCTAACTCAGCTGACTGGTATATTCTTCCAGCCACCAATCCTTGTCTATTTGTACTTCAATTGGTTACTGACTAATCAGTGGATTTCTGCCTTTCTCTACTTCTCTATTTTAGACTTAAAAAAATAATAATTGCAGCAGTCCTCATTGGAAGGCTGTGTGAGTCCTAGGGAGTCGCTGGTCCTCCTGTTTAATTCTCCTGTGTTCTGGGAAGTATGTGGGATTTAAAACAGTGAGAGAGATGTGACAGACATCTGCAGAGGTGACAGTAGCCAGCTTCCAAAGGGCTGTCTGCAAGAGTTTTGTTCTTCTCATTCCAAGTGTGTGACAGCAGTGCTGTGCCCATGTCAATATCCCAGACCCACAAAAGGCAGTGGAAGAGAATGGTCTCGGATAAGAATAAAGTTCTTTGCTCAGAGCCATCTGCAAGCTGAAGTGTGTTGATAAGCACTCCATAAATTGTAACATTAGCCACCCACCCTCCCGTCTTAGAGGAAAGCCAGCAACACCAACTGCCCGGTTAACAGTTTCAGGTTCCAAAGTCTGGAGAGGAAAGATTATAAACAACTCTCCTTCCTCCCTGAGCTGGCTGCTGAGCAAAGGGAACTGGAAAAACAAGGATAATAGTCACCAAAATAGTTTCCAGTTTCTGCAAATCACTCTCCCTAAGAGTGGAAACCAACTCTGCAAACTCTTTCTAAGCCA
The DNA here is from genome assembly GCF_014108415.1 of Molossus molossus. NCBI lineage: Eukaryota > Metazoa > Chordata > Mammalia > Chiroptera > Molossidae > Molossus > Molossus molossus. Next base: position 88,870 of record NW_023425369.1, on the reverse strand, counting down.
CATAGCACTGTCATGTTGGGGCCATTAATCTCTGTTCCTAGCACCCAAAGATCCTTTGGTTAATGGTGTTACTTCCTGAGCCGGGCTTTTCACTATCAGCAGGCAGGATTTATGCCTCATTATTTTCTTTGCTAAAGAGTTCCTCAAATTTCACAATGTTTTTCTCTTCCCACAGGAGGAGGAAGAGGACAACTCCCATTCTGGGTGTGCTTTGTTTTCTCCCTTTGGATTGTGACTGATCTATGCTCTTCCCCCTGTTTGATTGACACCATAATTGATGGGCCACTAGATTTATCAGTTCAATTAAGGTTCTACTTACATGACACTAATATGGTCAATAATATTCTAATAACTATGTACGGTGTCAGATGGGTACGAGATTGATCCAGACAATCACTTAGTAAATTATATAATGTCTAATCACTGGGGTGTACAGCTGAAATGAATATAATTTTGTATGTCAACTATATTTGAAAAATAAAAAATGATTTAAAAAATAAGCTGCCCCATGACTCTCCAACACACTGAAATTCAAATTCCTGGACTTCTGGTCAAGATAGCGGGTAGGTAAACGCGGTCTCACGTCCTCCCACAACCACATCAAAGTTACAACTAAACTACAAAACAACCATCATTCAAAACTGCCTGAAATCAAGCTGAATGGAAGTCCTACAACTACGGAATTAAAGCAGCCGCCACATCCAGACTGGTAGGAGGGGCGGAGGTGGATGGGCTGGTCCCACACCCATGTGTGGCGGATAAAAATCAGGAGGACACCTCGGCTGGAAAGGTCCTCCCTGAGGACTTAGGGGTCCCTGTCCCACACCAGGCACCCCGTTCAGGGTTCCAGTGCCAGAAAGAGAAGTTCCCATAACCTCTGGCTGAAAAAAACAGCGGGAACTGAGGCTCAGGGAAGCTGATGCGGCTGGAGCCCCAGGCAGCTCCTCTGAAAGGGCCCGCGCATGGACTTATCAGACTCTCTCCCTCTAAGCTTAGAGGAGAGGCAGCTCGAGGGGCACCAGAGACATACAGGGAAGAACTGAACTGTTTGGCACTGGAGCGAGGGCTGGAGAGGGGGCTTTCTCCGGGACAAACATGCTGTAAGAGGCCTTTGTTCCTTTGGTAAGACCTTCCCTGGGGCAGCAGACAGCCCCCATATCTGAGACTCCAGCAACCTGGCTCACACTGCTAGCCCCGTCCTGGTGATTCCCTGAGGCCCCACCCCACCCAACTTTCAGGGCCACCCAAGCTGTTGCCACTTGCTTAACCATAGGATTGGCCTGTCCTGGATTCTGCTTCAGGTTTTCCTAAATTCTTTCAAACGAGCAGCATCTGGTCTCAGCTCACCCCATACCTCTCGTTAAGTAATACACAGAAACAAACACAGGGAGGCAGCCAAAATGAGGAGACAAAGAAACAGGTCCCAAATGAAAGAACAGAACAAAACCCCAAGAAAAGAACTAAGTGAAATGGAAATAAGCAACCTAACAGATGCTGAGTTCAAAATACTGCTTATAAGGATGCTCAGTGAACTTAGTGAGGGCCTCAAGAGTATAAAAAAGGACCAGTCAGAAATGATGGATGCACAGTTAGAAACGAAGAAGGCATTAACTGAAATAAAGAATAATTTATACAGATTCAATAGTAGAGTACGTAAATTCAAGAAGCAAATGATTGATTTAAAATATAAGGAAGCAAAAAATGCCCAATCAGAACAGCAAAAAAAAAAAAAAAAAAAAGGAATCCAAACAAATGAGGATAGTGTAAGAAGCCTCTGGGACAACTTCAAGCGTGTCAACATTTGCATCTTGGGGGTACCGGAAAAAGAAGAGAGAGAACAAGAAATTGAAAACCTGTTTGAAACAATAATGGCAGAAAACTTTCCTAACTTGGTGAAGGAAACAGACATACAAGTCCAGGAAGCACAGAGAGTCCCAAACAAGATGAACCCCAAGAGTTCTACACCAAGACACATCATCATCAAAATGCAAAGGGTTCAAGACAAAGAGAGAATCTTAAAAGCAGCAAGAGGAAAGCAGTTAGTTACCTACAAGGGAGTTCCCATATGGCTGTCAGCTGATTTCTCAAAAGAAACTTTGCAGGCCAGAAGGGAGTGGCAACAAATATTCAGAGTGATGAAAAGCAAGAACCTACAACCAAGATTACTCTATTCTGCAAAGCTGTCATTTAGAATCGATGGACATATAAAAACTTTCCCAGACAAGAAAAAGTTAAAGGAGTTCATCACCACCAAACCGTTATTATATGAAATAATGAAGGGTCTTTTTGAAGAAAAAGATAAAATATATGAACAAACAAAATATCAATGAATACATATCTATCGACAATGGAATCTACAAACAAAATGAACGGGCAGAACAGATACATTCTCATAGATACAGAGAACATTTTGTTGGTTGCCAGTTGGGAGGGGTGTTGGGGGAATGGGTGAAAAGGGTGAAGGGATTAAGAAGTACAAATTCATTGCTAGAATGACAAACCTCAGAGGGAAAGGGGTTGGGGGGTGGAAAGAAATAAACCAAAGAACTGATATGCATAACCAATGGACACAGACAATAGTGTGGGAAAAGGCAGGAGGGGGGCGGGACAGGGGAGGAGGGAGTCAATGGGGAAAAAATGAGGAACATCTGTAATACATACAACAATAAAGATTTAAAATAAAAAAAAATTCCTTACCATGGCTTATGGTATCTGACCTGATCTGGCCCCTACTTCTCCCTCTGGCCTCACTTTTTTTTTGAAATCCTCACCCAAGGATATTTTTTCATTTTTTTGTTCAGGTAGAGTGGGAGGGAGAGAGAGGAACAGAGAGAGAGAGAGAGAAACATCGATGTGAAAGGGACACATCGAGTGGCTGCCATCCCCACAACCAACCAGTGCCGGGGACAAACTGCCACTGAGGTACATGTCTTTAGCGGGAACTAAACCCGGGTCTCTCAGGACCACAGGCTGATGCTCCAACCACTGAGCCAAACTGGCCAGGGCTCTGGCTTCACTTTTTAAATAAAATTTAATGTTTGAGTTTGTTTGTTTTTAATTTTTTTTCCTTTATTAATTTGAGAGAGAGAGGGAGAGAGAGATAGAAACATTGATAAGAGAGAACATCAATTGGCCGCCTCCTGCATGTCTCCTGCATGCCCCCCACTGGGGATTGGGCCACAACCCGGGCATGTGCCCTGACCGGGAATTGAACCAGAGACCTCTTGGTGCATGGGTCGGTGCTCCAACTGAGCCACACCAGCCGGATTATTGTGAATTTAATAAATTTATTTTCTTTGCAAGCATCACCATAATCAATTTTAGAACATTTTTAACACCTCAAAAAATTATGAGACCATTTTATTTCCTTTTCTAATTCTTCCTCTAGGCGTCAGTTATGCACAGTTCTGCTTTCCTTCTCTATACATTTACCTCTTCTAAACATTTCTTATAGATGAATACCTGACTTCTTTCATTTAGCATCGTGTTTTTGAAATTTATCTATAGATATACCACATTTTGTTTATTCACCCACCTGCCGACTGGCATATGATTTGTTTCCAAGTTCTGATTGGTATGGATAATACTGCTGTGAACCTTCACATAAATGCCTTTGTGTGGACACGTCTTCATCTTCCTCAGGTACTTTCCTAAGTGTGGTTCTTTGGGGAAGTGAACTTAAGAAACTGTCAAACTGATTTCCAAAGTGTCCATACTGTTTTACATTCCCATCAGCAGTGCAATAGGGCTCCGGTTTCTCCACATCCTTGCCAAAGCTTGGTATGTTCTCTCTGATTATAACCATTAGTGCTTGTTCTGCATCTATTTAAGGGCTCATGTGAATTGTGTCCTTTATTCATATGATACATTGCATTAATTGATTTTTGGATATTAAAACCACCATGCATTCCTGAGATAAATCTCACTTGATCTCAGTACATAACCCTTCCTATATGTAGCTGAATTCACTTTGCTAATACTTTGGTAAGGATTTTTGTGTGTATATTTATTAGGTTATATTGGTTTTTATTGTGCTGTCCTTTTGTGGCTTCAGAATGCCGTCCTCATAGAATGAGTTGGTAGTTTTCTTTCCTCACCTAATTTCTGAGTTTATGAAGGATAGGCATTATTAATTATTATTTTTAATCCTCACCTGAGGACATTTTTCCATTTTTCTTCAGATAGAGTGGGAGGAAGGGGGGGGGGAGAGAGAAACATAAATGTGAGAGAGACACATCAACTGGTTGCCTCCCGTGCACCCCCACCAGGGTCAGGAACGAACTTCAACTGAGGTATGTGACCTTAGCCAGAATCAAACCCTTGACTCATTGGTCTGTAAGCTGATGCTCTAACTATTGAGCCAAACCGACCAGGGCGATAGGCATTATATTATTCTTTAAATATTTGAGATAATTTACCAGTAAAACCATGTAGTCCTAGCCTTTTCTTCCTAGGAAGATTTAAAGTTACCACTTCATATTATTTACTTGTCTCAAGCCTATTCAGATTTCCTATCTTCTTCAGTTACTTTGTGTCTTTCTAGGAATTTTTTTTATTTCAAGAGGTTCCCAATTTGTTGGCAAGATGTTACAATATTCTCTTAGGATGCTCTCATTTTTGTAGGTTGGGCAGAGATGTTCCCCCTTTCCTTCCTGATTTTGGTAATTTGTGCCTTCTCTCTTGTTTTCTTAGTTAACCAAGGTTTTTTCAGCTTGGTTAATCTTTTCAAATAACTAATTTTGGTTTTATTATTATTTTTTTAAAGAATAGTTTATTGAGCCCTGCCCAGTTTGGTTCAGCGGTTGGAGTATCTGCCTATGGACCAAAGGGTTTTGGGTTTGATTCCCGGTCAAGGGCACATACCTGGGTTGCAGGTTTGATTCCTGGCCCTGATCGAAGTTGTGCGGGAGGCAACCAATCAATGTGCCTCTCTTATATTGATGTTTCTCTCTCTCTCTCTCTTCTTCTCCCCCACATCCACTCTGTCTGAAAATCAATGGAAGAATGTCCTCTGGTGAGGATTAAAAACAACAACAAAGAACAGTTTGTTGACTTTTAGATAGAGAGGAAGGAAGAAGAGAGAGAGAGAGAGAGAGAGAGAGAGAGAGAGAGAGAGAGAGAGAGAGAGAAATCATCATGGGAGAGAAACATTGACCAGTTGCTTACCATCCAGAGATTGTACTCTCAACTTGGGTATGTGCCCTGACTGGGAATCAAACCCAAGACCTTTCTGTGCACAGGACAATGCTCCAATCAACTGATCCACAACAGCCAGGGCTGGTTTTATTAATTTTGCCTATTATTTTTATATTTTTTATTTTATTGATTTCCATTCTAATCATTATTATTTCCTTCCTTTAGTTTGTTTTGAGATGTTTGCTTCCCCCTCCTCTAGTTTTATAAAGTAAAAGCTTATGTTATTGATTTGAGAGCTTTCTTCTTTTCTGATATTGGCATTAAAGTTATACATTTCTCTTTAGTACTGGTTTAGCTGCATCCCATAAATTTTGAGATATTGCTTTTATTTTCATTTAGTTAAAAATATTTACCAAGTTTTCTCATGTGGCCCTGGCCAGTCTGGCTCAGCGATTGGCACGTCAGCCCACAAACCAGAGAGTCCAGGGTTTGGTTCCTGCTAAGGGCATGTACATTGGTTGCAGTTTGTCCCCAGCCCTGGTTGGGGTCATGTGGGTGGTGGAGACTCAATGTGTCTCTCTCACATTGATGTTTCTTTCTCTCTTACTCCCTCTCTCCCTCCTGCTCTATCTGAAGAAAAATAAAAAATGTCCTCGGATGAGGGTAAAAAAAAAAATAGAACAAAGTTTTTTCATGTTTTCTTTCCTGACCTGTGGGTTGTTGAGGAGCATGCTGTTTAATTTTCAAATATTTGGGGATTTCCAAAATTTATATTTATTGTGGAACTTTCATTCTGTTGTAGTCAGAAAACACACTTCATATAATTTCAGTATTTTTACGTTTATATTGAGATTTGTTATATGGCCCAGCATAGAAATATTCTGGAGAATGTTTCATGTGCTCTTGATAAAATTTTTGATTTTTGCAGGTTTGGATGGTGTTCTATAAGTATCGGTTTGGTTAATAGTCTTATCCACTTCTCCCATATCCTTATTGATTTTTTCTCCAGATAGTATGGTTGACTGTGTCTCTCTCTCTCTCTTTTTTTTTTATCCTCACCCGAGGACTTTTTTCCATTTTTTTTCCGATAGAGTGGGAGGGAGGGAGAGATAAAGAGATAGAAGAAACATGAAAGGGACACATCGAGTGGCTGCCTCCTGCACATCCCAACTGGGTCCAGAATGTATCGCAACTGAGGCACATGCCCTTGGTTGGAATCGAACCCGCAACTCATAGGTCCATGGGCTGACACTCTAACTGCTGAGCCAAATTGGCCAAGGTGAGTGTGTCTCTTTTAATTTATGTCAGTTTATGCTTCATGTAACTGGGGGCCCTGTTGTTAGAAGCATATACATCAACAATTGTTATATCTGCCTGGTGGTAAATTAATCCTGCTATCATCATGAAAATCCCTTTTTTTTGGTTTCTATAAATATGTGTTTTCTTAAAATCAATTTTGCCTGATATTAATATAGCCACTCCATCTCTCTTTTTTTAATTTATTTAATTTATTTTATTATTTTATTTTTATCCTCACCCGAGGACATTTTTTCATTTTTTGTTCAGGTAGAGTGGGAGGGAGAGAGAGGAACAGAGAGAGAGAGAGAGGAACATAGATGTGAAAGGAACACATCGAGTGGCTGCCACCCGCACAACCGACCAGGGCCGGGGACAAACTGCAACTGAGGTACATGCCCTTAGCGGGAACCGAACCCAGGTCTCTCAGGACCACAGGCCGATGCTCTAACCGCTGAACCAAACTGGCCAGGGCCCATCTCTCTTATAATAAGTTTTTGTACAGTGTATCTTTTTTCCTACCTTTTATTCTGAGTGTCTTTATGTGTGTCTACTATAAACAGAATATAGTTCAGTCCTGCTCTTTTATCCAATTTGGCAATCTCTGTCTTTTAGAAGGGGCATCTAGTCTATTTACATTTAATGCAATTATTGATATGGGTAGATTTCTATGTACATTTTGGTGTTTGTTTTCTATTTGTCTCATATCTTTTTGTTCCTCTATTCTTCTTTTACTGCCTTTTTATGTAAGTAAATATTTTTAGCATAGCATTTAAATTGCTTGTTAATTTTTTTCACCATATAATTTTTAGTTATTTTCTTAGTGGTTTGCTTCAGGATACACTAACATGCATCTTAGTGTATCACAATCTATTTGAAATAATACTAACTTAATTCCAGTAAAGTATATAAACATTGCTTTAATATAATTTCATTCTTATCTTTGTGCCATTAGTATAATATACTTATATTTGTTATAAGCCCAACAAAAGTATCATAATTATTGCTTTATAGAATATTATGCCTTTTAAATGAAGAAATATATATATTTATAAAGTCTTTTTTATTTAATCTTATATTTGACATTTCCAGCACACTTCATTTCTTCTTGTGGATTTAATTTATCATTTGCTGTTATTTTTCCACCCTGAAGTATCTCCATTAGTATTTCTGTCAAAGCACAGATGCTAATAACCGTTCTCTCAGTTTTTGGTTATCTGGAATTTTCTTTTTTTTTCACTTATATTTTTGAATAGGAGTTTTGCTAGATATAGAATTTTTGGCTGACAGTTCTTTTTTTTTTTTTTATTAATTAATTTTTGTTACAGATGTTTCTCCTTTTCCCCCCACTGATTCCCCCCTCCTCCTCCCTCCCTGCCCTTTCCCCAGATTGTTGTTCATGTCCACTGTTCATGCATACATGCATATAAGTTCTGTGGTTCATTCCCCCCCCCCCTTTAGGGGATTGTCAGTCTGTACCCCGCTTCCGTGTCTCTGGGACTACCCCATTCCTCAGACTGTTATGTTCATTATATTCCACAAATAAGTGAGATCATATGAAACTTGTCTTTCTCTGTTTGGCTTGTTTCATTTAGGATGATACTTTCAAGGTCCCTCTATGTAGTCTCAAAGGACAAGAGATCTTTCTTTCTTACTGCTGTGTAATACTCCATTGTGTATATGTACCACAGCTTTTTGATCCATTCGTCTACTGATGGACACTTGGGCTGTTTCCAGATCTTAGCGATTGTAAATAGTGCTGCTACAAACATGGGGGTACATATATTCTTTCTGATTGGTGTTTTATGCTTCTTAGGGTATATTCCTGAAGTGGGATCACTGGGTCAAATGGAAGATCAATTTTTAATTTTTTGAGGTAACACCATATTGTTTTCCATAGTGGCTGCACCAGTCTGCATTCCCACCAGCAGTGCACTAGAGTCCCCTTTTCTCCACACCCTTGCCAACACTTGTTGTTTGATGATTTGTTGATGGCGGCCATTCTGACAGGTGTGAGGTGATATCTCATTGTTGTTTTAATTTGCATCTCTCTGATGATTAGTGATGATGAGGATTTCTTCATATGTTTCTTAGCCATTTGTATGTCCTGTTTGGAGAGGTGTCTATTTAGTTCCTCTGCCCATTTTTTAATTGAATTCTTTGTCTTCCTTTTGTGGAGTTGTATGAGTACTCTATATGTATTGGAAATTAACCCCTTATCCAATATATCATTGGCAATTATGCTCTCCCATACAGTGGGTAGCCTTTCCGTTTTGATGATTGTATCTTTCGCTGTGCAGAAGCTTTTGAGTTTGATGTAGTCCCATGTGTTCATTTTCTCCTTTGTTTCTACTGCCTTAGGTGATGTGTCAGTAAAAATTCTGCTGCGTATGATGTCTGAAATTTTGTTGCCCACAGTCTCTTCTAGGATTTTTATGGATTCATGAGTCACATTTAAGTCTTTTATCCATTTTGAGTTTATTCTCGTGTAGGGTGTAAGTTGATGGTCTAGTTTCATTTTTCTGCAAGTAGCTGTCCAATTTTTCCAGCACCATTTATTAAAGAGGCTGTCCTTACTCCACTGTATGCTCTTGCCACGATTGTCAAATATTAATTGAGCATATTGCCTTGGGTCTATTTCTGGGTTCTCTATTCTGTTCCACTGGTCTATATACCTATTCTTGTGCCAGTACCAGGCTGTTTTGACTATAGTGGCTTTGTAGTATAACCTGAAATCTGGTATTGTGATCCCTCCAACTTTGTTCTTCCTTTTCAAGATTGCTATGGCTATTCGAGGCCTTTTTTGGTTCCATATGAACTTTTGAAGTAATTGTTCTAATTCTGTGAAGTATGCCGTTGGTATTTTGATGGGGATTGCGTTGAATCTATATATTGCTTTGGGTAATATGGACACTTTAATGATGTTAATTCTCCCAATCCATGAACAGGGTATGTGCTTCCACTTTTTTATATCTTCCTCTATTTCTTTTTTCAATGACCTGTAGTTTTCTGTGAATAGGTTCTTTATTTCTTTGGTTAAGTTTATTCCTAGGTATCTTAATTTTTTTGCCTCAATGGTAAATGGGATTGTTTTCTTAGTTTCTCTTTCTGTGAGTTCATCATTGATGTATAAGAATGCCATCGATTTCTTGATGTTAATTTTGTATCCTGCCACTTTGCCAAATTCATTTATTAAGTCTAGTAAACTTTTGGTGGAGTCTTTGGGGTTTTCTATGTACAATATCATGTCATCTGCAAATAATGACAATTTCACTTCCTCCTTTCCAATTTGGATCCCCTTAATTTTTTCTTCCTGTCTGATTGCTGTGGCTAAGACTTCCAGTACTATGTTAAATAGGAGTGGCGAAAGTGGGCATCTTTGCCTTGTTCCTGTTCTTAAGGGAAATGCTTTTAGTTTTTGCCCATTGAGTACAATGTTGGCTGTAGGTCTTTCATATATGGCCTTTATTATGTCTAGATATGATCTCTCTATTCCCCCACTGCTGAGCGTTTTTATCAGAAATGGATGCTGGATTTTGTCAAAGGCTTTTTCAGCATCTATTGATATTATCATGTGGTTTTTATTCTTCATTTTATTTATGTGGTGTATCACATTTATGGATTTTTGAATCCATACCAGCCTTGCATCCCTGGGATGAATCCCACTTGGTCATGGTGGATAATTTTTTTGGTGTATTGCTGGATCCGATTTACTAGTATTTTGTTCAGGATTTTGGCATCTATGTTCATCAGGGATATTGGCCTGTAGTTTTCTTTCTTTGTTGTGTCTTTTTCTGGTTTTGGAATTAAAATTATGCTGGCTTCATAAAACGAGTTTGGAAGTCTTCCTTCTTCTTGAATTTTTTGAAATAGTTTGAGGAGAATGGGTATTAGTTCTTCTTTGAATGTTCGGTAAAACTCCCCCGTGAAGCCTTCCGGGCCTGGGCTTTTGTTTGCTGGGAGAGTCTTGATTACATCTTCAATTTCTTCTGTTGTTATTGGTCTGTTCAAGTTTTCTATCTCTTCCTGATCCAGTTTTGGGAGTATGTGTTTCTAGAAATTTGTCCATTTCGCTTAGATTGTCGAATTTTTTGCATATAATTGTTCATAGTAGTTGTTAATGATCTTTTGTATTTCTGTGGTGTCAGTTGTTATCTCTCCTCTTTCATTTCTGATTTTGTGTATTTGGGTTCTCTCTCTTTGTTTCTTGGTGAGCCTAGCTAAGGGTCCATCAATCTTGTTTATCTTTTCGAAAAACCAGCTCTTTGTTTTATTGATCCTCTGAATTGTTTTTTTGGTCTCTATGTCATTTATTTCTGCTCTGATCCTTACTATTTCCTTCCTTCTACTTGCTCCGGGGTTTTCTTTTTGTTTGCTCTCTAGTTCTTTAAGTTTTGAGGTTAGATAGTCTATTAGAGATTTTTATTCTTTTTTGAGGTAGGCCTGTAGTGCTATGAACTTCCCTCTCAGAACTGCTTTCTCTGCATCCCATAGATTTTGTGTTGTTGTGTCTTCATTTTCATTGTTTTCCAGGAAATTTTTTATTTCTTCCTTGATCTCCTCGGTGACTCATTCATTATTTAATAACATGCTATTTAGCTTCCATATGTTCAAATGTCTTTGTATGTTCTTCTTGCAATTGATTTCTAGTTTCATGCCATTGTGGTCTGAGAAGATGCTTGATATAATTTCAATCTTCTTGAACTTGTAGAGACTTAGTTTGTGCCCTAACATGTGGTCTATCTTTGAGAATGTTCCATGTGCACTTGAGAAGAATGTGAATTCTGTAGTTTTGGGGTGTAGTTCTCTGTAGACATCTATTAAATCCATTTGGTCTAGTGCTTCATTTAGAGTCTCTGTTTCCTTGCTAATTTTTTGTCTAGAGGATCTATCCAGTGATGTGAGCGGGGTGTTGAAGTACCCTGCTATGATTGTATTGCTATTGATTTCTCCTTTGAAGTCCTCCAGAAGATTTTTAATATATTTTGGTGCTCCTATAGTTGGTGCATATATGTTTATCAAGGTTATACCTTCCTGTTGGATAGATCCTTTCAATATTACGTAGTGGCCTTCTTTGACTCTAATTATGGCCTTCATTCTGAAATCTATTTTATCAGATATAAGTATTGCTACCCCAGCTTTTTTTTTCTTTTCCGTTTGCTTGAAAGATTTTTTTCCATCTCTTCACTTTCAACCTATGTGAGTCTTTTGTTGTGAGGTGGGTCTCTTGTAAACAACATATAGACGGGTCATGCTTTCTTATCCAATCAGCTACTCTGTGTCTTTTTATGGAAGCATTCAGTCCATTTACATTTAAGGTGATTATTGATATGTGCTTATTTATTGCCTTTTTTGTTTAGTGTGGTTCTATTTTTCTTCCCATTTCTACTGCTAATTACAGCAGTCCTTTTAACATTTCTTGCAGTGCTGGTTTGGTGCTAATGTATTCCCTTAGCCTTTTTTTGTCTGAAAAACTCTTTATTTGACCTTCTATTTTGAATGATAGCCTTGCTGGGTAGAGTAGTCTTGGATTCAGATCCTTGTTTTTCATGACCTTGATTACTTCATGCCATTCCCTTCTCGCCTGTAGTGTTTCTTGTGAAAAGTCAGCTGAGAGCCTTTTGGGGTTTCCTTTGTAGGTAACCTGTTGCTTATCTCTTGCTGCTTTTAGGATTCTCTCTTTGTCTTTAATTTTTGGCAGTTTGATTACTATGTGTCTTGGTGTGGTCCTGTTTGGGTTCTTCTTATTTGGGCCTCTCTGTGCTTCTTGAACTTGAATGTCTTCTTCCTTCACCAAATTAGGGAAGTTTTCTGTCACTATTTCTTTGAATATATTCTCTAGCCCTCGCTTATTTTCTTCTTTTTCAGGGACTCCTATGATGCGAATATTATTCTGTTTCCAGTTGTCCCACAGTTCTCTTAAGCTGTCTTCCTGTTTTTTAATCGTTTTTTCCTTTTGGTTTTCTGATTGGTTGATTTCTTCTAGCCTGTCTTCTAACTCACTGATCTGGTCCTCAGCTTCCCCTACTCTGCTTTTTAGACCTTCCAATGTGTTTTTCATTTCTGATATGTCATTCTTCATTTCTTCCTGTTGGTTTTTAATTTCCCACTGGTTGATTTTCAACATTTCTATGTCTTTACTCATGGTCCTCATGTCCTTACACATGCTGTTGAGCTTCTGCAACATCATGGTTGTAAATTCTAGTTTTGTTAAGTTGCTTAACTGCACCTCACTTATTTCATCTTTCGTAGAGGTCTCTTGTTCTTTCATTTGGCTATTGTTTCTGTTTTTCACCATTTTGGCTATCACAGTGGGCTTTGGAGTCTGCCAAATTTTCCCAGTGGGTGTTGGTGTTCTGCTGTTTGTGGCTCCCTCTCCTGGGTTTGGATGCGCCAGGAAGGACCCACTTTAAACACCACTGTCAAGTCTTAGCTTTTCTGGTTGGTGTTGCTTGCCCAGGGAATGGTAGTTATCCTCTAGCTTTTTTTCTGCCTGGAGGCTATTAGTAGAGGTCACCTGCAGATCCTTGGTTTCTGAGTTGCCTGAAAAACTCCCTCAGGTGCTCAGTGTAAGAGGATTTTTTGAGAGTGAGGCAGGTGTTCGTTGTTAATGTGCCTCAATTAGCATTTCAATGGCCACCAGGTGGGGTTGAATCCCTGAGGGAGGGGCCGCTGCCTCTCCCCAGGGCCCTGAGAAGGAGTAAAATGACCACAGTCCTGCATGGCTGCACTCAGCGAAATCTGTTAGCACCCTCCAAATCCCAAGTGTCTCCACACAGTTCTAGTCCAGTCTGCCTTCCCTCCGCCGGAGCCCAAGGTGATTGGCTGCTGCCAATTTAGCCTCTGTCCGGACTCTGCGTAGTGGAACCACCTGGGACTTTTAACCCGAGGGCGCTGCTTCCAGCCAAGGGCGGCCGTGGCTGTGGCACCAGCTGAGGGGGTTGCACTCAGCAGAAGCCCCAGGACTGAGCCGCGGTAGCGGGACACTGCAGAGGTGGCAGTAGCGTCCAGCACAGTCCCCTGGTCTCTGCGAGTCCGTGCGGCACCAGCCGAGGGCTTAGCAGGCAGCAGAGTTCGCGGGACTCAGCCTTGGTAGCAGCGTCCCACCGAGTTCCCTGGTCCCCGCGAGTCTGTGTGGCTCCATCCGAGAGCTTAGCAGGCAGCAGAGTTCCCAGGGCCCATGCAGGGTCGCAAGGGAGGCGGTAGCAGTAACTTCCCACTGAGTTCCCTGTTCCCTGCCCAGGCCGCTGCGGACCGTGGGCTCCTGGCCCCCTCTCACATCCTCGCAAGCCTACCAGGATTAAGTGGGTGTTTCTGGTTATGTGTTCCTCCAAGGTGTCTTTCGGTTGCCCTTTCCTGACGATTTGCCTTTATTTTCGTTGTAAATCCAATTTGGTCTTGGGAGATGGTCTGTGTCGCTCCATTCACTTTGCCGCCATTTCTTTTCCGACAGTTCTTTTTTATCTCAATAGTTTGAATATGTTATTTCACTGTCTTCTGGCTGTTTAAAGGCAATACTCCATGGATAGTTTCATGTTTCTGCAGGTCCAAGTTTTTCTCAAAGAGCATTGGAACTTGAGTTAAAAGATGATTGATGGTGCTCTGGCCTTGGTGGCTTGATTGGTAGGAGCATTTTCCCACACACTGAAGTGTCAGAGGTTCAGTTTCCTATCAGGGCACATACCCAGGTTGCAGGTTTGGTCCCCAGTTGGGTGCATGCAGGAGGTAACTGACAGAGATGTTTTTCACATAGATGTGTTTCTCTCTCTCTTTCTAAAACCAATAGGGAACATATCCCTGGTGAGAATTTAAAGAGTCTTCAGACTCTTGGTGGCAGGCAATCTGCCCCCCCCCCCCCCCCAGGAGATATGGTTAGATAGTTTCCAAGAGCTCTGGACTGTGCCTTTGAAACTTCCCTCTCATCTTTTCCTTGGGATGTTTCTATTCTCTTCCCCTCTCTGTTGCTATAACCATCACTTTTTGACTGAGACTCATTACCCATGCTTGGATTTGGGCACTAGCCTTACCAGCTAGTTGGCCTGACACCCTGCTCAGAAACTAAGTGGCTCCTTACTTTCATGTTATGCACTTATGCCTGTCTTGCGCCAATGTCCTTCCTCGTCTGACCCTATGCCAGCCCTACGGGAATCTGTGCCACCCGTGCTCTCATCACAGCCCCTGTGAGCTGACTGGGACAATGTCCTCACTGTCCCCAGGACACTTCCCTGGAAGCCTCACTTGCTGGTTTATTTTATTGTATTGTATGGAATGTCCTTTCCCTTCTCTTCTGCCTACTTACATCTCACTCAGCCTCCAGGGCCCCGTCCTCCAGGAAGTCTCCCTGGATGTTCCCGCGCTCACCCTCCTGTGACTTTCCCTTGGGCTTCATGGCTATCCCAATAACTCAATGCAGTTTTGTGATGCCTTCTCTCACCTAATAATTGTTTTAAAATATTGATTTCCCAATTTAAAAAATGCTTGATAACTTGATTACTTTTTTAGTGTGTTTAAAGTGTCCCCAGCAGTTCTGGGCCATAACAGTTCTCAATAAACATCTTAGCTTGATTAATTCTGCATTTTTAATTTATTTTTATTTTAAGATAATTTATTGTTAAATGAAGAAGTCACAAAGCAAAATGGAGTGGAACACACGTCAAAGTTAATTTAAAAGATAGTGTTTGTCACATACTATCCTGGGTTTCCTAAGGTTCGAAACAGAAGTGTCCAATGAAAAGTGAATCATTCTTTTTTAAAAGGTCTGAATTCAAAAAGAAAATTACATTTTTTTTCTGAAAATACTAATCATCCTTATTACATAAAAGCCATAACTTAAGAGCCTGAGAAGAAAGACTTTAATTCATAAGTAAACTGTATCTCCCAAGTACACTTAGGAATGCCTGGTTTTGATGAGTGAGTGTTGAAAATCATTGCTTCTGCCTTGCAGACCAACACGGGTCCGTTGATATCACTTATCTGCAGTGAGTGTCCCATTATGTCTTCACATGCTCCCTTTTCTGCAACCGTTTGCCAAGTAGGTTTGAAGAAGAAGGATTAGAAAGAGCTAAAGCTGGTTCCCTAGTGAATAACTTAACAAAATAAAACCTGCTTCTCCATTCGCATTCCACATTCACAGTCGCTCACTTCTACTTACTTTACTGATATAATTCAGATCCTCTCCCTACCTAGAAGGATTTGCCTGAACTTAACCCGATCCCCTAAACAAATCCCATGTGGCCATCTCAGAGCATTGCTGTGGTCAAAGGCCATGTCCTCCAGCCCTTGTCTCTCCTGGTGTGCTGCCCACGACAGCGTCCTGAGCTCACTCAGGTGTCCCCATTGGTCAGATCAGTGCCTTGGAAATTCTCTTAACATAACTTAAAAATTACATTTACCACTTGTCTTACATGACAAGATTACGAAATTGGACAGAAAAACCCATTTTGATCATAATTTGCTTTTCCAAACACAGGGAGCATTTGTTGCTCTGTGTGATTAAGGAGATTACAGGGTCCCAGAGCACCCCTCTGAGGGGCCGCCCACTGAGCCCCACCCTGGCCAGGTCAGGCTGGCCCAGCTCATTGCAGGTTCCACGGGGGATGCTTGCAACAGTCAGGAGCACGGCAGACTACACATTGTTAAATCTGAAGAGGACACCAGACACTTTGGCTCTATAGGCCTCTCACAACTTTAAATGAGCATGATTATCCTCACACCTGCTCTCCTCAGAACAAAAGTCCCTGCTGTGGCTCCAGGGTACCCACAGAGCTATCAGTTCTGCCTTAGCAGAAATCCCAGAAACAGCAGGAGTCCGAGTTTACAATACACTGTAACTCTCGAGCACTTGACATAATTTGGATGTATTCAGAAGAAATATTCATGGTTTGTTCTTTCCAGTACTGGAAGAGAAAAAGCCATCTGCCACTTTCTTCACTCAAAAACCTCAGGGATTGGCAGGGAGGAGAAGTAAGGGTTGGGATGAGGCAGGGCTGGCAGAGGGAGAAGCCAGAGGCAGGCTGGCCCACTGCACCCGCCTGGTCCAGCTGCCATCCCTGCCTCTGAGGCGGGTTCAGCCAAATTCACCAAATCTCTTCAGTTCACACTCAACACCATGAGCATCTCCTATGCTAAAATGAACACTTAAAAGAAATTTGTACCATCACAACAGCGTCCAGGTTTTGGAGTTGGGCTGATAACCTCAGTCCCTACTTTGACTTCACCTTTTGCTTCATTCACTGGGGGAGGAGGGCGGGGCAATTTCCTGGCTTTTGGCTTAGACCCAAGGCCCTGGCAGAATTCCTCTGCAATGCTAACACAGAGTCCTAGAGCACTTGACCCAGAATCCCTGGAGAGGACAGCCATCCTGACGAACCAGATCACCAGTAATGTCTACATCTGCCTCCTCCCAGGTGGCATCAAGTCCAGGGTGTGGCCCCCAGCTCCCACTGTGAGTGAAGTCCCCCAAAGCATTTTCCTAAGCACTCTTTTAAAACGCCTAAGCACTCATGTTTTGCCTTATGAAAAAATAGGAAAGTATTTGGAAACCCCAAAATACATATCAGGAGAGTTACAGAATCCAGCGGAGACATCACCAGATGCCAAGGGTACCAGGCGCTTTGCCAGAGCCTGAGCTCAGAAGCACCCGGGTGGAAGGAACCGAAGGGGAATCCACGGCTCCAAACTCCGCCTTCAGTTGACCCGACCCAACCCAACCCAAGAGGTGAAAACAGGATGAACCTTTCCTTTCTTTCTTTCTTTCTTTTTTTTTTTTAAAAACATCTTATTCTGAGGTTGGAGGTTTTTGATGTCGAGAAAAAGATGGAGAGAATTCTAAGCGTTTCAGTGAACAGGAAATAGACATGGAACGGACCGCTCTCCACACATTGGACTCATACGGGCGTCACAGCTCCCTGCTATAGCACCGCTTTCCTCGTGGTGAAGACGCCCGGGGCTGAATTTCTCAAAACCACTTTTTCCATGCCAGAGACTTTCCCCACATTTCCCCTGACACACTGACCAATGGGAGAGGAGCTCCCCTCCCTCCCTGTTTCAAATCATGGCCCTTTCCCTTTAGCCCGAGTCCTCTCTTTTCTCATCCAATTGAGACTCTGGGGGAGACCATGAGCAGCACGCTAGAAATACTCTCCTTTACAAAACAATTTTAAAAAATCTCTCAATTATTATAAGATGCTGTGACATTTTCCTCTGGGCTTAGAGGTATCTCTAGGTTAGATTCCCAGGGGCAGGAGGGCACCCCACCCGGGCTGCTGCAGTCAGCACTCATCCGAGAGGTACTCACTGCCCAGGAACTCCGAGGCCTTGAGCTCCACGCTGGACAGGACTCTTGAGGCTGTTGGAATCCATGGTGGTGGTGTAGACTGTCTTGAGGTACTTGGGGTAGACGATGGTGCTGAGGAAGCAGGTGGGCTTGTGGAGGGGCTGGAAGCACAGCTCGGCCTTGTAGTTGCGCCACGTGCAGTTGGGGATGCAGGTGACCGTCTGGCTGCAGGAGGCCACCGCCAGGCCCAGGGGCAGGCGACGTCTCAATGAAGTGCTGCTCTGAGTCGAACTTGACCGAGGAAGTTTACCTTACTTCCTTCAGTGCTAAGGGGTCACACTCCACTCCTTCTCCGAGGGACAGGGGCAGAACCTTGGCGCGCAGGCGGAGGCCAGCGGAGGGGGAGAGAGGCTGGGTTGGGGACCGCGGGGGTCGCTGCCGCGTCGGGCTCCAGCGCTCCAGGTGCCGGTGCGCGATCCCTGCCATCGCCGCCGCCCCCGGCCTCCCCGCTGCGAGCCCCCAGCGGCTGGGGGGCAGCCCCGAATCCGGGCTGTCCAGGACACTGTCGCCCTACTTCTTCGTGTCCACGAGCTCGGGCACATCCTGTAGGTTCAGCAGGCCCACCTGGCTCTGCGAGCGAGCGGGCCGAGCGGGGCCGCGGAGGAGCGAGAGGCGCAGACGGGCCGGGACAGCTGCCCGCCCGGCCGCCCTGCCTGCCCGATTCTGCATTTAGTACTGAAGGAGACTGTAGTCAGTTTCACAAATGCAGCGCTTGTTCCCTTCTCCACAGTTACTCTGACATACTTAAAAAAATTTTTTTTTTTAAATCCTCACCTGAGGATATTTTTCTATTTATCTTCAGATAGAGTAGGAGGGAGGGAAAGGGAGAGAGAGAAACATTAATGTGAGAGAGATGCATCGACTGGTTGCCTCCTGCATGACCCCGACCAGTGCTGGGGAGGAACCTCAACCAAGTTATGTGCCATTGGCTGGAATTGAACCCGAGACTCATTGGTCTGCGAGCTGACGCTCTACTGCTGAGCCAAACCGTCCAGGGCACTCTAAGATACTTTTACATCTTTAAGGGACTGTCCATTTTGGATTAAAGGGACAGGATAAAGTGGTTTAAGCTCTTTATCTGGAAATCCATTTTCATAATACAGTCACTCTTCTGAGCAGGGTTCTTTTGTTTCCTCTAAATGCCCCTGAAATGGGCGTGGCTGGTTTGGTTCAGCGGTTGGAGCATCGGCCTGCAGTCCAGAGACACCCGGGTTCGGTTCTCGCTAAGGGCACGTACCTCTGTTGCAGTTTGTCCCCAGCCCTGGTTGGGGCCATGTGGGTGGCAGCCACTTGGTGTGTCTCTCTCACATGAAAGTTTCTTTCTCTGTCTTCCTCCCTTTCTCCCTCTCGCTCTATGAATGCAACAAGTGTCCTCAGGTGAGGATTAAAAAAATAAATAATTGCCCCTAAAATGTTCTTTCTCACCCTTTCTCTCACCTTCTAGTGCTAAGACCTCTCATATGAAAGACTTTTTCTATCCTGAGCTATGGTGTGGCTTTCACTCCATTCGTCCCCACTGCCATTTCAGTCAAAACATGTCCACTGAGTTTTAAAAAATGTTGCCTTAAGTCATTGTCACTATGCGTGGATTTAAGCAAACCACATCAACTTACAAACAGTTGAACTCTGAGCCATAATTACAGCCTTCTGTGTCATAGGGGGCATCGTCCCCAGGGCGAGTGAGCATCGTGGTCCCATCCCCATCATACTGAACACAGCCCACACTTCTCTTTTCCTCAGGCCACTGGGGTTAGTTATTCTCTCGGACAGAACTGGAGGTGGAAATTAATCAACGTGTAGAGAGCAGGGAAATCATCTTTCGTGGGGGCACGGTTTTGTCATTCCCTGAGGAACATGCGGCCCAGGTCCCTGTTACTCAGCAGATGTTCAGCCAGGTGTGCCCACACCCTCCCGGGCTCTCACTGGGTTCCAGTCTCACCCAGACTTCCACTGGTCTGCTTTTGGGTAATTTTCTGCTGGAAAATTAACAACTTTGGCTAAAAGCTCACACCTTGAATTTCATTTTCTTTCTCTCTGTATTTCCTTCTAATTTTGTTTACTTTGTCCACTTTTCATCTTCGAGGTCATTGACAAAGATGCCCATGCTCCTCTCTAACACAACTCAGTTGGGTTCTGGCACCTACCCAATTTCTCAAGACAATTACCTGATGTATTTTCTTACCCATGTTACATGTTTAGTTTCAGATGAGATTTTAAGAAAAGATTAAACTATTGACACAATAATTTCACACTAACTTATATGCCTGGACTATTTATTGTATTGTCCAGGTTAAAGAATTTAACTTAACATTAATTTCTCATGAATGGTTAATGTGTTTAGTTCAAGTGTCAAGCAGCCAATCATTTCTGGAATATTCTGTGGAGATGCACATGAATGAGGCGAATGTATTTAAAGAGAGTTGTATCAGAGAGACCATCCATAATTAGGATGTATCCAAAATCCCCAAACAGGGTTAGAACATCTTCTTTCTTCTTTGTCATTCTTTTGCTAAATTCATGGCATATTCATAATCCCAAAACCTTGGTCTGTTTCATTATCCTTTAATTCACTAACTCTATTATTTTCCCTCCCTGCTTCCATCTTAGGAGATTTGCAATAGAGTTTAGATTTAGGAGGACTACTTTTGGAAGGAAGGGAATTGTACCCATACCAGAAGGAATAAAACTCCTTACTTCTTAGTGAGGCTATTTGTAACCTGGGATTAAACTTGATTAACAAGCATTTAAGTTTCGGTCTAAGTTTACTAAGGGAACCCAAACTGTGTCTGAATGCTGTGTGAGGCATGTGGGTATGAGCAAGAGTTTATGTTGAGAAATCAGAGTTTCTCTGTTGCAAAGTGACCTTCTCATGGGAGGGAGGGGAGAGGGTCATGTGTATTGTGAGTGCATTCTGGGTGACTGAAGAAACTCAACAGACTTCCTCAGGCTGGAGAGGTGGGCTCCTGGGTCCCCCAAGGCCAGTGTCTTGCTTGCTGCCTAAAACCAATAACCTGTGTCCCTCAGCCTCTCTGTCTGAGACCATGCTTCTGTTGTCTGGTTGTTTGTTTTGGAAATGTCACAATAAATAACCGAAGAAAGGACATTGGAGAAAGGCTACAAATTCTTTGGGGCCATAAAGCCTCATGCATATGGCCTCTGAGAAGAGGAAATCACTGTAGATAATATTTGCTTTTCTACATTCTCTGAGGACAATAAAACAGAAACAGGAACAAGAGGCAGAAAAAAACTCTGATATTTGTTCGCTGAGTAAAGGCTTCTATTTTAGTCAAACAAGGGGACTGGGGACACTTGATCCTGAGCTGACTCAGTGCCTGGGACCCAGGAGATAGATGATTACATCCGGCGGGGTGACCCCCCCAACTCCCAGGCTGGACGGGCTCTCCTGCCTCAGCCCTGCCCCATCCCTCTCCTCTGGTGCAACCTGCGGCTTTTCCGCTATAGAGTGAGTTTGGAGACAGCTTTATAGTCTTGCTAAGGGAGAAAGGGTCAAAACCAAGTACCTCTTGTCACAACTGCACGGTCTTGTCTGTGTACGCACAGGGGGCTCTCTCCTCCCTCGTCTTTTTGAGCATGGCTCTGTCAGGGTTTTGGCGCAGGCACAACAATCACCACAAGAATCCGTGAATCAGAGCCAACTCTGACGTCACCAAGAAGATGAAACACACACGTGCGAGGCCTGAAGACACAGACGCATTGCTCAGGGGACAGAAACGGGCACTGGCAGCATCCCAGGTGGTGACCCACCCCAGGACCTGCTGCTTCTCACCCGGAGGAGGCAATGTCTGCCAAGGAGTCACCCATTACTCAGAGCTCATCAAAGGAAGAACTCAACTTCCCTGGAGAGTTGCTTATTTTCTCCTTAATTACCAAAGCATAAAGATGTCTTTTCTGAAATGTTGATTTGGAATTTAAATTTGTGAGTCTCCTCATTTAGCCTGCGAAGGAGATCCTAAGCAGCACAGCAGGAAGGGTCTTTGGATTCCAATACCCTCCACCTGGCAGAGGTGGGCAGAAGAGCCCAGGAACACAGAATTGCTGACATTTTCAAAGGAGTTGTCAAGATGGACAAAGGCTGACAAATAAATAAAAGCAAACAGATTTCTCTCTTCTCCAGGTTATGGATGTCCTACTCTGTGCCCTATCCGGGATCAGGTATGGGACACACAGAAGTAGATCAGACAGACAGAATTTGGGGCTCCACACACTTTAAAATCTGGTGGTTGAGACAGAGAAGTGAGCAGCTGTTGCCTACAGAGTGATAACAGCTGGAGGGCTGAGGGCACAGCTCATTCTGGTCCAGGGTCAGAGAGGAGGAAGCACTACTGACTTTGACTCCTGTAGCGCAGGAGGGAGGGAGCCAGGTACAGATGATGTGCAAATCTTAGCACGAGGGAGCCGAGCATGACACTTTGTTGTCACTGCAGTTGCTGTGATGCAGGGAGAGAAGGAGTCATTTCCCTTCACTGTCCCACTGTCCTAGTGGGGACCCAATGCATGGAAAGAGAAGGTGACTTTTCTGTGACATTTAGGTATGAGACTCTCAGCATTTGTAGGATTTCTTTAAATGTAGCCACTACATTTCAGCAGGCCTCAGTAAAAATGTGATATTTCCTGGGGAGAGATAATAAAAAAGTCACTACCTACTAACTACTTGAAATGAAGGAATTAATCTCTCCATGTGTTCTAATCACTTCTACTGTTTGCCATGGTGGCTACACCATGTTATATACCCACCAGCAATGCAGAAAAGTTCTAATTTTCCACATCTCACCAACACCTTTTCTTTGTAATTAATTATTTTGATAGTAGCTCGGCCACTGTCGAATAATTAGTAGCGATTATTAGCACTGCTGAATTTCAAGCCCAGAGCCTCAGGATAGAGAACGTGACAGGCCCAGCTGGAGGAAAATACCCTTCCGTGGACCAGTCTACTCTGGCCAGCTGGCAGGGCCTCTGTACGCAACCTGCTGGCTGCTGTGGGCCCAGCCTGTAGGGAAGGAAGTAACGGTTTAATTGGCACCCCTAAAGGCATCTCACACAATATTGTTTCTTGAAATGTGGTCTAAGGCTTTTCTGATTTAGTTTCACCCATTGAATTAGAATCCCAGAGACAGATTCTGTGAAGAAGCTCATATGCCATCATCGTGAGGGGAGACCTCTGAGAAGTGGGCAAAGAAGGCGGGGTGAAGGGCAGGCAACATGTGACCAGACTGGTACTTTGGATCCAGAAATCCATATTTTTGACAAGCTTTCCAGGTAATGTTGATATCCATTGTCCTTGGGGAATGACTATTCCAGGCCGCTCACTGGTATTTTAATGCTTAATCTTAACAAATGTTTATGCAGAAATCATCTAAGACAATTTAAAATCCCATGTTAAATGTCACTATAAATGGGCCTGCAAAAGCTCTCTTTGATTTAGAACTTTATAGTATTTTTTTTAATATTTAATAAAAATTTCTTGAGGTGTTTTTAATTATTTTTGGTTGTGTACTAGGGTTGAACTGGATGTTGCAAGCTCAATTGCTTTTAGGGGTAGGCAGGGATCATAAATTAAAGCTGCAAAAGAACTTAAGTTCATTAGAAATGATGGGACCCTGAGAAAATGGAGTGTGTGCGCCCAGGTAAAGGCTTCCATCTTCACAACTGTGTTGACTTTTGTGGTCAAACAGAACATGTGTCAGGGTTACACTGAACCAGCGAGGCTGTGAGTTCGGGACCTCTGTTAAGTACAGTCATCTCTTCTTCCTTCCAAATAAAATGATTCCAAATCCTTCATCTTTACATATAAGAAGTCATTTTCACTTGTTTTTAGACCTTTAACACTTAAAAGAAAATGGTAGCGAAGGAAATTCTGCCCAAGTTCATCTTATAACATAAAACCCATCAGTGCTGAGAAAAGGTTTCTGTTTTCAAATGTCATTATTTTTATTAATATATATTATCACTGTCATTGCTTAAAATCATGGTTGTTTAAATTTTGTTATTAAGGTAATAACAGATAAGCCTGAAGGAAAACTTAAGAAAACAATGCAAAAAATAAACAAAATGATCTCATCATTTCTCTATCCAAAAGCAGTCACTGTGAACATTTTTCATATTCTCCCAGTCTTTTTTCTATGTAAAGTTAGAAAGTAATTTGTTTTTAAATTTTACTTTGTTCCAAAAAGTATTAAAGAACAACTATAAGAGTCACTTTTAAATGGTTGCTTATGTTCATCCATATCGATGCAACCCATATATATAGGCATGTGCCCTGACCAGGAATCAAACCCATAACTTTTCTGGTGCATGGGACAATGCTCCAACCAACTGAGCCACCTGGCTGGGACAAGCTGGTTTTTTGTTCATTACATTAACAAATATTTCTTGAATCCCACTATGTGCTCAGAATGGATTTATGTACTGAGGATACAGTGATGAAAACAACAAACCTGGTCCTTGCTAGTTGAGCAGGTGGCAGGATCCAGACAATAAAGAAATAAACAAACACAATAATTTAATAGACTTTGAATAGATGTCCAAGTGGAGATGATGAGTGGGGAGTCGAATACTAGATGAATCTGCCTGGCGTGATCGAAGGTTAAGAGTTGAAGTCACTGTCATAAAGATGGTTCCTAATTCCACCAGCTGGCAGAGGTCATCTAGGAAGAGGGTGGATACATCACCACGGAGCCCTGGACAGAGCTCCACATGCTCCGAGTTCAGAAGCTGAGCAGTGGCGAAGGAGGTTGCACCAGAGACCAAGGAGGAAGGAGCAGTGAGAAAGAAGGCAGGTGGAGGTGGTGATTCAAAAGCCACAGGGGTGAATACTGCCGGGGACTGAATATGAAGGACAAGAGACGGCCATGGTGTCGGCCTCCAGGAGATCTCTGGGGACAGGCAGGCCAGGGAAGTGAGGGAAGGGAGATGGCAGCTGTGGACAGCTGTGCTGAGCGGTGGTGTTGTGAGGAAAAGTCCTGGAATGAGAGGTGGCTCCTGAGAGAGCATGTCTCAGTAAGTGGGAGAAGTTTGTGCTCAACTTTCAAGATTCAGAGATTTCCCCTCGCAATTGTTGAGGAAATGCCTCAGGAATCGCCATCGTTGGACTTACTAACAAACCCACTTATGAGCCACCTGTTAGAACCTAACCTATTTATAAATAAGAGAGCTTCACTAAATGGTTCTGTCTCATCAAACCTAAAGGAGAATTTAAAACATTTTGGCAGTTTTTTGTCCTCTAAGCAACTTATAGCAGTGATTTGTATAGCAGGTCATGTGTTAGCGTAGATAAAATAATGTTGTATACTCAGATGGAAACTTTTCCATTTCAAAATGACTTTACGTGTCAGAGTTATTCTTTATTATCAACAGAATGGTGCAGGTAGACAGATAACAGAAGAAGAGGCATAACAAAGTCTCAGATGATTCCAACAAGGGCACGATGCTGGGGGACATTCTTGCTGGCAACACTCAAGGCCATTAGTCACCATCCCTTGTGACGTCAGCTGGATGATCGGGTTGCCATCCGGAAGTAAGAAGAGCAAATCAGCACAGGCATCAAGAGGAACAGACAAATACAGTCCTTAAGCATTCGGACCGGTTCACCAAGGCAGCACAGCATCGCAGTGACAGTGTTCAAGGACTGACCACTAAGCAAGAGTCAGAGTTTCTCCAAGATCTCTCAATTTTAGGTAGTAGTACCTTCCTAATCAATAAAATTTGGGCAAATGTGGTTTGAGAGCATGAATAAACTTGAATGTCCTCCCTAAAAGCACACTGTATTGTTTCTCTTCAAATAAAACCCACACCATTCAAAAACCCACGTGTTTTCAAGCCCAAGCGAAACGGCTGCATGAGGGAAGCTGCCCCCTTACATCGTCCCAGCTGCTGCTTCACCACAGAGCTTAACTCTCTCCAGATGTGACCCCTCACTCCCTCCCCCTCCTCATAAGTTTTGTCTTGAGCAAAACACAATTAAAGGATTTTTTTTTTTTTTTCTCACGAGAAGTCCAAAGCAGGAGGCATGGGACTGCAGCGTCAGTGATGAATACTTGGGAGAGTGGGTTCTCCTCCTGGCCCCTGGGGAGACACATAAGGAGAATAATGGTCATAGGAGGGAAAAAGAATACTTAAAGTTGGGTAAAAGAACTAGATTTAAAAAAATATAACTCACATCAAAAGAAAATCTTGATTCTAAACTAAAAAGGCCAATTTATATGTAACAACTGTCTCACAGACAACAGTATTAAGGAGAGTGCGGGGGAGAGAGGCATAGAGGAAGGAGAGAGGGGGAGAGGGAGAATTCAAGCCGATAAGGACCACAGTCTTCTCCCATCTCTGTCCATCAGGGGAGTGAGTTGGAGGGATTCATTCTTCTAATTGTACAGATAGCATCTTGATTAGAAAGTAGCATTGCAACATCCCAGCACCTGAGTTACATATGAACAGACACTGATGTTAATACAGTCAGCAGACCTCCTAGGTCGAGAACTAAATTGGAATTTGTTTGCCAGGGGTTAATCCCTCATTACCTCTGGTTTCCAAAAGATGAAAAGAAAATATCAGATTATCTCCTAAGCAACGAGATCAGTAGATAGCCATGGTTTGAGGTCGTGGCAGGATATTATATGAAGTTGCTGTTTCCTAAAATGAAAGGCAAAGGTCTAGATTTTTTATCTGACAAATTTTCTTCTGCCATTTAGGCTTCTAGCCAGCAGCTTTTTTTTGTATGTGAGAAAAACTATTTGAAATACACTGTTCTCAAACTCTGAAATCCCTGTGGCTTTGGGGGTCAGCTTTGATCCTGGCAGATGACCTGGAGAATGAGTTGCTCTATTTAGAGATTCTGAAAATTAAAATAGCACCATCTAACTGTTTTAGGTATTGAAGGATATTGTGAATCTAAACAGAGTTTGGCAAGTGGAAGAGGATAGAAGTTTTAATTCCCAACTCTGTAAACTACATGAAGTATCAACTTTGTATTTTTGTATCTAGAAGCCCTTATTATTTTATTCTCTTGATCTGGGAGGATTTAAAAATAATCGTCACCCAGTCAGTGTGGCTCAGTGAATTGAACATTGACCCATGCACCAAGAGGTTGCCGGTTTGATTCCCAGTCAGGGCACATGCCCAGGTTGTGGGCTAAATCCCCAGTGGGGGGCATGCAGGAGGCAGCCAATCAGTGTTTTCTCTCACCAATGTTTCTATCTCTCTCTCCCTTTCTCTTTCTCTCTCTCTAAAATCAATAAAGAAAAATAAAATAAAATGGATCATCAAGGTAATGAAAACCAATTCTAATCCTTCTTTCTTTCTCTCTTCTCTCTCTCTCTCTCTCCTCACCCGAGGGCATTTTTGCATTCATTTTCAGATAGAGCTGGAGGGAGAAAGGTAGGGAGAGAGAGAGAGAAACATTGATGTGACAGAGACACACCAACTGGTTTCCATCCACACAACCCCAACTGGGGCCAGGGACAAACTGCAACTAAGGTATGTGCTCTTAGCAGGAACCGAACCCCGGTCTCATTGGTCTGCGAGTCGACGCTCCAACCACTGATCAAAACCGGCCAGGGCTAGCCCTACTTTTTTAAATGGCTGCCTCTCTGCTGTCAGCATGGAATACAGCAGATGCTCTCAATTTGCTGAAGGTGGCAGGTTGGGTAATCCTGGCCTCTGGAGTCAGGCAGACCTGGGTTGGACTCTCAGTTCTGCCACTAGCCATGGTTACACTGTCAGGCTACTTTTTTTTCTCTGGATCTCAATTCCTCTGTAAAACAGGGATAATCCTAGACTCTGCCTCCTGTGGTGGTTGTGAGGGTTAAATGAAAAATGCATGTAATGCACTTAGCAAGGGGCTTGACATGGAGAGAATGCTTAATGCATTTCCATTTTTATTGTTATTATGACAATATTTCATCCTCAGCTCTTTCCTACTCTGCTTCCTTTTTCTCACAATGGTCCTTCAGATACTTATGATGAGCTAATATTTTTCCCCAGGACCTTGTCTTCTTAAGGTTAAATGATCTCAGGTTTATTTTTTTTATTTTTTTTTATTTTAAATCTTTATTGTTGGATGTAAAATGTATTACAGATGTTCCACATTTTTCCCCCATTGACCCCCTCCTCCCCACTCCTGCCCCCCTCCCACCTTTTTCCACACTATTGTCTGTGTCCATTGGTTATGCATATAAGTTCTTTGGTTTATTTCTTCCCATCCCCCAACCCCTTTCCCTTTGAGGTTTGACAGTCTAGCAATGAATTTGTACTTCTTAATCCCTTCACCCTTTTCACCCATTCCCCCAACCCCCCTCCCAACTGGCAACCAACAAAATGTTCTCTGTATCTATGAGAATGTTTCTGTTCTACCTGTTCATTTTGTTTGTAGATTCCATTGTCGATAGATATGTATTCATTGACATTTTGTTTGTTCATACATTTTATCTTTTTCTTCAAAAAGACCCTTCATCATTTCATATAATAACAGTTTGGTAGTGATGAACTCCCTTAACTTTTTCTTGTCTGGGAAACTCTTTATATGTCCATCGATTCTAAATGACAGCTTTGGAGGATAGAGTAATCTTGGTTGTAGGTTCTTGCTTTTCATCACTCTGAATATTTGTTGCCACTCCCTTCTGGCCTGCAAAGTTTCTTTTGAGGAATCAGCTGACAGCCTAATGGGAACTCCCTTGTAGGTAACTAGTTGCCTTTCTCTTGCTGCTTGTAAGATTCTCTCTTTGTCTTTTTTTTTTTTTAATCCTCACCCGAGGACATTTTTCCATTTTTTGTACAGATAGAGTGGGAGGGAGAGAGAGGAAGAGACAGAGAGAGAGAAACATCGACGTGAAGGGACACATCGAGTGGCTGCCACCACACGACCAACCAGGGCCGGGGACAAACTGCAACCGAAGTACATGCCCTTAGCGGGAACCGAACCCGGGTCTCTCCGGACCGGAGGCCGATGCTCTAACCGCTGAGCCAAACCAGCCAGGGCCTCTCTTTGTCTTGAACCTTTTGGATTTTGATGATGATGTGTCTTGGTGTGGGCCTCTTGGGGTTCATCTTGTTTAGGACTCTCTGTGCTTCCTGGACTTGTATGTGTGTTTCCTTCACCAAGTTAGGAAAGTTTCCTGCCATTATTGTTTCAAACAGGTTTTCGATTTCTTGTTCTCTCTCTTCTCCTTCGGGCACCCCCAAGATGCGAATGTTGGCACGCTTGAAGTTGTCCCAGAGGCTCCTTACACTATCCTCATTTGTTTGGATTCCTTTTTTTTTTTGCTGTTCTGATTGGGCGTTTTTTGCTTCCTTATATTCCAAATCGATGGTTTGCTCCTTGGATTTACGTACTCTATTATTGAAGCTATGTAAATTATTCTTTATTTCAGTTAATGCCTCCTTCAATTCTAACTGTGTATCCATGATTTCTAACTGGTCTTTTTTATGCTCTTGAGGCCCTCACTAAGTTCACTGAGGTTCTCACTAAGTTCATTGAGCATCCTTATAAGCAGTATTTTGACCTCAGTATCTGTTAGGTTGCTTATCTCCATTTCGCTTAGTTCTTTTCTTGGGGTTTTGTTCTGTTCTTTCATTTGGGACCTGTTTCTTTGTCTCCTCATTTTGGCTGCCTCCCTGTGTTTGTTTCTGTGTATTACTTACAGAGAGGTATGGGGCTTGCTGAGACCAGATGCTGCTCGTTTGAAGCAGGATCCAGGACAGGCCAATCCTATGGTTAAGCAAGTGGCAACAGCTTGGGTGGCCCTGAAAGTTGAGTGGGGCGGGGCCTTAGGGAATCACCAGGACGGGGCTACCAGTGTGAGCCAGGTTGCTGGAGTCCCAGATATGGGGGCTCTCTGCCGCCCCTGGGAAGGGCTCACCAAAGGAACAAAGGCCTCTGACAGCACATTTGTCCCGGAGAAAGCCCCCTCTCCAGCCCTTGCTCCAATGCCAAACAGCTCAGTTCTTCCCTGTATGTCTCTGGCGCCCCTCGAGCTGCCTCCCCTCCAAGCTCAGAGGGAGAGAGTCCGATAAGTCCGTGTGCGGGCCCTTTAAGGAGCTGCCTGGGGCTCCAGCTGCGTCAGCTTCCCTGAGCCTCAGTTCCCGCTGGTTTTTCCATCCAGAAGTTATGGGGACTTCTCTTCCTGGCACTGGAACCCTGAGCGGGGCACCTGGTGTGGGACAGGGACCCCTCAGTCCTCAGGAAGGACCTTCCCAGCCGAGGGAGCCTCCTGATTTTTATCCGCCAAACTTGGGTGTGGGACCAGCCCCTCGTGCCTCTGCCCCTCCTACCAGTCTGGATGTGGCTGCTGCTTTAATTCTGTAGTTGTAGGACTTCCATTCAGCTTGATTTCAGGCTGTTTTGAATGATGGTTTTTCTGTAGTTTAGTTGTAACATTGATGTGGTTGTGGGAGGATGCGAGACCGCGTTTACCTACCCGCCATCTTGACCGGAAGTCTCCTCAGGTTTCTTAAGCATTCCTTACATGTCTGAGAATTTTCCTATTCTCCTTGCTTTTCCCTCAGTAATGAAACACAGCCAGTGCAGCCGATGCCCGGAGTGTGTTGTCTTGGACAAACTTCTGAAGGTGAGTGTAGGGTGAGAGGCCACTGGCCAAAGGGAAACATTCAATACCCTCCCCTTGGAGTGGGAGCCACCCCCATATGTAAATGGATGGAAATTTCCCAGTATGAACTGGGAAAGACGATGGTGGAAAGAGCATACAGGTGAAGTGAAAACAACGAAGGAAGTTTTCTTAGTATGCTGTGATCCTGGCCTGTTGGCCAGCCTGTGAGATCAGACCGATTTATTTTTTAAACTCCCTCCTACCACCTTGGGTGTGGCCCAGTGACACACACAACACAGACCCAGTGAATGCTAGTTGTCTTTGTCTTATAGTCTTGTATTCCATCATCCACGTGGTAGCTGTTTTTCCCAGCTCTGGGTCATTGTAGAATTAATTAATTAATTTATTTATTTATTTATTTATTTATTTATTTTTGTGGTATGTGCCCCTAGTGGGAACCAAACCTGGGACTCTCTGGTCCTCAGGTTGACGCTCAACCACTGAGCCAAACTGGCCATGGCCAGAATTTTTTTTAATCCTCACCTGAAGACATGCTTTTGTTGATTTTAGAAAGAGTGGAAGGGAGAGAGAGAGTGAGAAAGAGAGAAACATAGATATGGGAGAGCAACATCAATTGGTTGCCTCCCATATGTGCCTGGCTGGGGATTGAACCCAAAACCTGGTTATGTCCCCTGACCAGGAATTGAACCCATAATGTTTTGGTGTACGCTCCAACCAACTGGGCCACATTGGCCAGGGCTAGGCCATTGCAGATTTAAGCCATGCCTTC
The DNA here is from genome assembly GCF_014108415.1 of Molossus molossus. Lineage (NCBI taxonomy): Eukaryota > Metazoa > Chordata > Mammalia > Chiroptera > Molossidae > Molossus > Molossus molossus. The sequence goes on along the minus strand of NW_023425369.1, from coordinate 57,756 downwards.
CCTGTGTTGAACAGTGCGGCTGGGGATCAAGCCCTGTAGCACAAAGACAGGGACTTCCTTTAAGCTTTTTACTAACTCAGTGATCAGCACTCGAGTTTCTAATCAGTGAAGATTAGAAACTCTTTTATATCACAAAACTGTCATTGATTCATACTGTCCATGAGAATAAGATGAATATTTCAAGGGGGAAAGAAGAGAATGAGAACATGAATGATAGTGGTAGGAAATTTCAAAGCCGAGTAGATGAGTCAATCATACAAATAATGTAAGTGTTTAATATGTGCATGAAGGTAAGAAATGAGAGAAAACATATAAATATTTATAAATCTATCATACTGGGCAGCACACATGTATTACCTGAGTGAGTATAAATCAAAAGACTGATATAAAAATACTCTCATAAAATTCTTCATATGTGCTTTGTCATCTTGGGCTCACTTGTCAAACTGTCCTATATGATAAATGCTTTTGAAGGAGGATGCTATGAGTTGAACTGTGTTCTCCCACAAAGTTATATTGAAGTTCTAACCCCCGGTAGCTCAGGATGTGACTGTAGCTGAGAGATGATTTTTACAGAGATAATCAGGTTAAAACATAGTCATTAGGGTAAACTCCAATTCAATACACTTGTTGTCCTTATAACAAGGGGAAACATGGCCCTGGCCAGGGAACCCATTTGGTTGGAGCATCCTTTCCAACACCAAAAAGGTTAAGGGTTTGATTTCCAGTCGATATGAATATGGCAGGCAACTGATGGATGTTTTTCTCTCACATTGATATTTCTCTCTCTCTCATTCTTTCCCTTCCACTCTCTCTAAAATCAATAAAAGACATATCCTTGGGTGAGGATTAAAAAAAAAGTGGGGAAAATCTGGACATAGACACACACAGAGAGGGGACAAGGTGAGACACACAGGGAGCACACCATGAAGAGGCGGGATTACAGCGAGGCATTTATGAGCTAAGGAATACCTGGGACCACAGAAGCTGCGGGAGAGGCACAGACCCTTCCCTGGAGCCTTCAAAGGCAGCTTGCCTTGGTGACATCTACATTTTAAACTGCTTGCTTCAAGGATGTGTGATGAGAGTTTCTCTTTTCCCTGCCCCATCCTGGCCGAGACGTCTGCCATGGAAGACGATTTCATGTGCGATGAGGAGGAGAACTACGCCCCAGGATACTGTGAAGATAGTAACTCTGAGCCGAATGTGGATTTGAAAAATCAGGAATATAATTCCAAAGTGTTAAAGGAAGATGCCCCCAAAGCAGCATTAAGCAGTTTCCAGAAGGTTTTGGAACTTGAAGGTGAAAAGGGAGAATGGAACTTCAAAGCACTGAAACAAATGCTTAAAGTTAACTTCAAGTAGATGAACTTTCCAGAAATGATGAACAAATGTAAACAACTATTAACCTATATGCAAAGTTCAGTCACATGAAATTATTCTGAAAAATCTATTAATTCTATTCTTTATTATATGTCCACTTCTAAACAGATGGATTTACTGCAGGAATGCTATGAAACAGCTCTGGAAGCTTGAAAAGATGCTAAGAATGATGGGCTGTGGTTTAAGACAATCACAAAGCTGGGAAAATTGTATTTAGTAGGGAGAACTATGGAAAGCTTCAAACAATTGTACACCAGTTACATCAGCCCCGCCAGACTGATGATAAAGAAGATGACCTGGAAAAGGGTGCATGGTTATTAGAAATATATGCTTTGGAAAATCAAATGTACACAGCACAGAAAAATAACAAAAAACTTAAAGCATTCCATGAACAGTCTTTTCACATCAAGTCTGCCATCCTTCATCCGCAGATCATGAAAGTCATCATGGAATGTGATGGTGAAATGCACTTGAAAGAAGGTAAATCTGGAAAGGCACACACTGACTTTCTTGAAGCCTTTAAGAATTATGATGAATCAGGAAGTTCAAGAAGGACCACATGCTTAAAATACTTAGCAAATATGTATTAGTAAATATGCTAATGAAATCAGGAATACATCCATTTGACTCACAGGAGGCCGAACCATACAAAAATGATTCAGGAATTCTCACAATGACGCATTTAGTAAGTGCCTATCAGAATAATGATATCACTGAATTTGAAAAGATTCTGAAAACAAATCACAGCAACATCATGGATGATCCTTTCATAAGGGAACACACTGAAGAGCTTTTGCAAAACATCAGAACACAAGTGCTCATCAAATTAATTAAGAATACATATTCCTTTTCTTTATTAAGGAGTTAAACATAGATGTAGCTGATGTGGAGAGCTTGCTGGTGCAGCGCACTATTCATGGCCGAATTAATCAAGTCAACCAGCTGCTTGCTCTGGATCATCAGAAGAGGGGTGGTGCCTGATACACTGCTCTAGATAAATGGCCAACCAACTAAATTCTCTCAACCAGGCTGTAGTCAGTAAACTGTCTTAACAGAGAACAAGCTTTCAGACATACTGAAGGCAACAGTGCAGAGATGTAATTCTTAAAAGAACTGGGAATGGGAAAATTACTGTCAGTTGATGTGTCCTGAAAATTATTGACATTATGGCAGAAGTGCTTTTTTTGATCAACTGGTTTGTGTTTTGCTGTTGCATTTATCCCAAGAAAAACAGCTTTAATCTCCAGAAGAAAACCCAAGTGCCATGAGATCTATGCTGTATTGACATGTTGCCCTAAACATACAACATCATAGTAATTTGTCATGGGCACCATGACCAGAGAGAAGATTTTGTCATTTTAAATACACTGACATGCTACTGTTGGTTAAATTTAAATATGTCTTACCTACAGAAAATCTCTCACAGATAACCTGCAATAACTTGAATGCATACCTTTTGAATACTTCTTTTTCTCATGTATAACTTAAAATGTTTGCTGTATTTTGCAAAATGTCAGTTCTCAAAAAATGTGTACATATATGTCTGTACCTGCAATGCAGTAAAGGTTTAGATGAAACCTCATCATTACAGTGACATACTGTCACTTAGGTTTCAAGTAGCAAAATAAACAGTGCAGCTCAGAAATTGTAAAAAAAAAAAAAAAGTGTGACAATGAATTTCTGTTGTTCTATACCACCCAATTTATGGTACTTCCAGCTCTAGGAAGCTAAAATAGAGGAGAAATATGGAGTTTTTAAAAATTAAAATTCTTGCCCTGGCTGGTTTTCTCAGTGGTTAGAGCATTGGCCTGCAGACCAAAGAATTGTGGGTTCTATTCCAGTCAAGGGCGTGTACCTCGGTTGTGGTTTGTCCCCAGCCCTGGTTGCGGTTATGCAGGAGGCAACCAGTCAATATGTTCCTCTCGTGTTGATATTTCTCTTTCTCCCTTCCTCTCCCTCCCTCCCTCCCACTCTATCTGAAGATAAATGTAAAAATATCCTTGGGTGAGGATTAATTAAAAATTTTTTAAATTCTTATGGAAATAATAATTGTTAAATATGCTAGTACCCTACCCTCAATTAAGTGAAAGTTGAAATCTAAAAATTTAAAACCAGGGGGTCTACTTTATTTTTATTTTTTTATTTTTTTTATCCTCATCCAAGGATATTTTTCTATTTTTTGTACAGATAGAGTGGAGGGAGAGAGAGGAAGAGAGAGAGAGAAACATCGACGTGAAGGGACACATCGAGTGGCTGCCACCCGCACGACCAACCAGGGCCGGGACAAACTGCAACCGAAGTACAAAGTACGTGCCCTTAGCGGGAACCGAACCCGGGTCTCTCCGGACCGCAGGCCAACGCTCTAACCGCTGAGCCAAACCGGCCAGGGCCCAGGGGGTCTACTTTAATGCTTAACAAATCCCACCTAAAGGTTGGCTAATTTGCTGATCACTTTGTTGTTTCTAGAACACAGTGCACAAGCAAAATGAACAACAGCACAGACAGTTTAAGGACATACCTACTGTGTCATAGCATGGTGCTGATAGAAGTTAAACTGAAGACTTTTTGTTGTTAAGGGACGCTAGTATCAGGCTATATTTTTATGTGGATTTTGGCCAACAGTCATAAATAATAGACAATTTGCTCACAAACCATTCCAAAGGGCAGGTGTCAGGCAGATGGTATTCTGGGAGTGGGGTGTGGTGAGTCGAACACAGGACACGGCATTGTGCCGGATGCACACTGGCCATTCTAAACTCACTGCAGGCTGAAGCACCCTTGGGAGTGATGGTTTTACTCAGCTCTCAAGTGAGACCAAAACTTTAATGCTTTAAATTTCGCAAGCTAAAGAAATTAACCCTTTAATGTCATCAGAGTTTTGAAGGAGAAATTCTTCTGTATAAATTTTTGGGAAGGAACTTCAGACCCCAGGGAGGTAGGTACTGTTTTAACATTCATGGATATCATTAAAAGATATTTGTATTTTGCCTTTTCACGAGGCTTCCAGGATGCTGGGTGCTACAGAGGTAGCCTGTGAGTATGTTGCAGATTTCATAGAGGAAGTATGTAACTTGCAAGGAAATCAATCCTACTTGGTCCCAGAAGCTGCAAGGACCAATCCTTATCTCATCTGCCACTCTAGGCACCCAGATTCCAACAAAATGTTTAGAAAGTACTCACACAGTTAAGTGTCTTAATCTAAAATGGCTGGAAATGATTTTAAAAATGGTGGCAGAGTGAATGGAAGCTATAGAGACTGTCTCTCAGGACCACACTGGAATTACAACTAAAATAAAGACAAATCACCAGGAAAACCCAACTGAACAGCAGCTGGAGAGAATCCTTGTAACCAGGGGCAAAAAGAGGACAACAAATCAAGCCTGGTAGAAAGTGTGGAGGCAGAAGAGGGTTGGCTGGGAGCCCACATACAGCAGCTCAGGGCTGTTTTAGCTGTGAGCAGGTCCCTCTGGGAAGTCAGGGGTTAAAACTTCAAGCCAGCTCCAAAGCACAGAGTGGCAGGACAGGGAAAGACACCAGCAAAAAACCTGGATGAGATCACTAGAGCTGAGGATTTGTGCAGCAAAGAGAGGCACAAGGGAAAAAAACACCAGAGCACCATATTAGCTACAGTCACTCACCTTGGGCTTTGGTGGGGGGAGGTTGGACTGGACAGGAACTGTGAGAAGTGAGTCAGGGGTTTGTGGTTCAGGAGGAAGCTGGGTAGAAGGACGCTGGGTAGAAGGACACTGGGAGTTTTATGCTGAATCACTCCCTCATAGGACAGTAGCCATATGACTCAAAGATCCCCTTCCCAAAGCCCCGGGAAGAAGCAACAGCCCCTCCCTCAGGAATTTAACACCACCAGGCTAGCCAGAGAAATGCAAATTGATGCTCATTAACAGCCAGAGATTATCACAAGCAATTGCCCCACCCATGGGAAATCCTCTTACCCTGAACACCTGAAGGATTTTTCATTCAGCTAAGAACTACAACCCAAGGATCATCAATTAACTGAGACTAATAGCCTGCAGGCAAAAGCTAGAGGATAACTGAACCTTTGCTTGGCCTTCAAATGACCCAGGAAAGTAAGACTTGACAGTGGGGTTTAATGTAGGTCCTCCCACATTCATCAAAACTTAGTACAGGGAGCCACAACCAGAAGAACACCAGTACCCACAGGAAAAATTTGGCAGGTTCCAAAACCCATGAAGACAGCCAAAATGTTGAAACAAAGAGACAAATCCCAAATAACAAAACAAAAGAAAATTTCATAGAAGATGAGATAAATGAAACAGAATTAAGAAAGAAATCGGAGGCAGAGTTCAGAGTAATGATTATGAGGAAGCTCAACAGCATGAGTAAAAATATAGAAACATTGAAAATCAACCAACTGGAAATACAAAACCACCAAGCAGAAATGAAGATGACATAGCAGAAATAAAGAACACATTGGAAAGAACAACCAGCAGAGTAGAAGAAGCTAAGAACCAGATCAGTGAATTAAATAACAGGGTAGAAAAATCACCCAATCAAGATATTCCCAAATGGCGACAGAGTGAATGAAAGCTACACAGACCATCTCCCAAAACTGAACTGGAATTACAACTAAAATAAAGACAAATCATCGAAAAAAAAAAAAGCAGCTTGTGAGGACCATATAATGAGGGACTGACTCGATCCTGGTAGGATTATGAAGGCACAACAAACAGGGGAGCTGGGAGCCCACAGACAGCAGCAGCCTTAGCTGTGAGCAGTGCCCTCGGGTTAAACTCCCAAGTGGTTCCTCAGCCCAGAGCCAGGACAGATGCTAAAATAGCCACAACCACTCAACTTGAACTCCGGCAGAGGGAGGATGGACTGGACTGGAACTGTGTGGGGACACTCAGGATTTGGAGGGTGCTCAGAGCTTTTGCTGATTTGCAGCCACACAGCATGGTGGCCATCTTACTCCTTCTCAGAGCTCTGGGAGAGGTGGTGGCCCCTCACTGGGAGATTCAACCCCACCCAGGTGGGCCATTGAAATGCAAATTGAGGCTCATTAACAACCAGCATCTGCCCCACTTTCCAGAAATCCCCTAATGCTGAGCACCTGAGGGAGTTTTTTATTTAACTGAGAAGCCAAGGCTCTTCAAGTAATCACTACTAATAGCCTCCAGGAAAAAGCTAGAGGATACTGAACCATTTCAGAGCTAGCAACTTTAACCAGGAAAATAAGACTTGACAGTGGTGTTTAACGTGGGTCCTCCCTCACTCATCCAAACCCAGGAGAGGGAGCCACAAACAGCAGAACACCAACACCCACAGGGAAAATTTGGCAGGCTCCAAAGCCCACTGTGATAGCCAAAATGGTGAAACAAAGAAATAAAAGCCAAATGAAAGAACAAGAGACCTATACTGAAGATGCGATAAATGTGGAGCAGTTAAGCAAGTTAACAGAGATAGAATTCAGAGCCATGATTTTGAGGAAGCTCAGGAGCATGAGTAAGGACATCAGCACCATGAGTAAAGACATAGAAATGTTGAAAATCAACCAACTGGAAATTAAAAACCACCAAAAAAAAAAAAAAAAAAAAAAAAAAATGAAGAATGACATATCAGAAATAAAAAACACATTTGAAGGTCTAAACAGCAGAGTAGAGGAAGCTGAGGATGGGATCAGTGAATTAGAAGACAGGGTAAAAAAAATTTAACCAATCAGAAAACCAAAAAGAAAAAACAATTAAAAAACAGGAAGACAGCTTAAGAGAACTGTGGAAGAACTGGAAACGTAATATATTTGCATCATAGGAGTCCCCAAAGAAGAAAAAAATGAGCAAGGGTTAGAGAATATATTTGAAAAAATAGTGACAGAAAACTTCCCTAATTTGGTGAAGAAAGAAGGTATTCAAATTCAAGAAGCACAGAGAGCCCCAAGTAAGAAGAACCCAAACAGGCCCACACCAAGACAAATAGTAATTAAATTGCCAAAAGTTAAAGACAAAGAGAGAATTCTAAAGGCAGCAAGAGATAAGCAATAGGTTACCTACAAAGGAACCCCCATAAGGCTCTCAGCTGACTTCTCAACAGAAACACTACAGGCCAGAAGGGAATGGCATGAGGTAATCAAGGTCACGAAAAGCAAGGATCTGAATCCAAGACTACCCAGCAAGGCTATCATTCAAAATAGAAGGTCAAATAAAGAACTTCCCAGACGAAAAAAGGCTAAGGAAATACATTAGTACCAAATCAGCACTGCAAGAAATGTTAAAAAACTTCTGTAATTGGTAGAAGAAATAAGAAAAATATAGCCAAACTAAACAAAAATGGTAATAAATAAGTACATATCAATAACCACCTTAAATGTAAATGGACTGAATGCTCTGATAAAAGGACACAGAGTAGCTTATTGGATAAGAAAGAATGACTCATATATATGTTGTTTACAAGAGACCCACCTCACAACAAAAGTCTCAAATAGGTTAAAAGTAAAGGGATAGAAAAAAATCTTCCACTCAAATGAAAAAAAACAAAAAACAAAAGCTGGCATAGCAATACACATATCTGATAAAGTAAATTTCAAAATGAAAGCCATAACTAGAGACAAAGAAGGCCACCACACAATATTGAAAGGATCTATCCAACAGGAAAATATAACCTTGATAAACATATATGCACCCAATATAGGAGCACCAAAATATATTAAAAATCTTTTTGAAGACTTCAAAGGAAAATCGATAGCAATACAATTATAGCAGGAGACTTCAACACCGTGCTGACATCACAGGATAGATCCTCTAGACAAAAAATTAGCAAGGAAACAGAGATTCTAAATGAAGCACTAGACCAAATGGATTTAATAGATATCTACAGAGAATTACACCACAAAAGTATAGAATTCACATTCTTCTCAAGTGCACATAGGACATTCTCAAAGATAGACCACATGATAGGACACAAACTAAATCTCTACGAGTTCCAGAAGATTGAAATCATACCAAGCATCTTCTCAGATTAAACTAGAAATCAATTGCAACAAAAACATGAAAAGACATTTGAGCACATGGAAGCTAAAGAGCATTTTATTAAACAATGAAAGAAGGAGATCAAGGAAGAAATTAAAAACTTTCTTGAAACCAATGAAAATGAACACAACACAAAATCTATGGGATGCAGTGAAAGCAGTTTGGAGAGGGAAATTCATAGCACTACAGGCCTACCTCAAGAAACAAGAAAAATTTCTAATAGACTATCTAACCTCACAACTTAAAGAATAAGAAAGCAAACATAAAGAAAACCCTAGAGCAAGTGAAGGAAGGAAATAGTAAAGATCAGAGCAAAAATAAATGACATAGAGACTAAAAAAACAATTCAAAGGACCAATGAAACAAAGCACTGGTTTTCCAAAAAGATAAACAGGATTGATAGACACTTAGTTAGACACACCAAGAAACCAAGCGAGAGAACCTAAATACACAAAATCAGAAATGAAAGAGGAAAAGTAACAACTGACACCACAGAAATACAAAAGATTGTTAACAACTACTATGAAGAATTATATGGCAACAAATTGGACAAGCTAAGCGAAGTGGACAAATTTCTAGAAACACATAGTCTTTCAAAATGGGACCAGGAAGAGATAGAAAACTAGAACAGACTAAAAACAACTAAGAAAATTGAAGAGGTAATCAAGACTCTCCCAGCAAACAAAAGCCCAGACCCGGATGACCTCATGGGGGAGTTTTACTTTACATTCAGAAAAGAACTAACACCCATTCTCCTCAAACTATTTTAAAAAATTCATGATAAAATTAAGACTTCCAGACTTGTTAAATGAGGCCAGCATATTTCTAATTCCAAAACCAGAAAAAGACATTACAGAGAAAAAAAAACTACAGGCCAATATCCCCAATGAATACAGACACCAAAATCCTGAACAAAATACTAGCAAATCAAATCCAGCAATACATCAAAAAAATTATTCACCCTGACCAAGTGGGATTCATTTCAGGGATGCAAGGCTGGTACAATATTCACAAATCAATAAATGTGATACACCACATAAATAAAATGAAGAATAAAAACCACAAATGATCATATCAATAGATGCCAAAAAAGCCTTCGACAAAATCCAGCATCCATTTCTGATAAAAACGCTCAGCAATGTGGGGATAGAGGGATCATATCTCAACATAATAAAGGTCATATATGAAAGACCTACAGCCAACATTATACTCAATGGGCAAAAACTAAAAGCAAGACAAGGATGCGCACTTTTGCCACTCTTATTTAACATAGTACTGGAAGTCTTAGCCACAGCAATCAGACAGGAAGAAAAAATAAAAGGGATCTAAATTCGAAAGGAGAAAGTGAAACTGTCATTATTCACAGATGACATGATACTATACGTAGAAAACCCAAAGATTCGATAAAAAATTTAATAGACTTTATAAATAAATTTGGCAAAGTAGCAGGATACAAAATTAATGTCAAGAAATCGATGGCATTCTTATACACCAATGATGAATTCACAGAAAGAGAAACTAAGAAAAAAATTTTATTTACCATTGCGGCAAAAATAAACTTGATCAAAGAAATAAAGGACCTATTTATGGAAAACTACAGGTCAGTGAAAGTAGAAATAGAGGAAGATATAAAAAAGTGGAAGCACATACCTTGTTCATGGATTGGAAGAATTAACATCATTAAAATGTCCATACTACCCAAAGCAATCTATAGATTCAATGCAATCCCCATCAAAATACCAACAACATACTTCACAGAAATAGAACAAATACTTCAAAAGTTTATATGGAACCAAAAAAGACCTCAAATAGCCACAGCAATCTTGAAAAGGAAGAACAAAGTAGAAGGGATCACATTACCAGATTTCAGGTTATACTACAAAGCCACTGTAATCAAAACAGCCTGGTACTGGCACAAGAACAGGCCTATACACCAGTGGAACAGAACAGAGAACCCAGAAATAGACTCAAGACATTATGCTCAATTAAATTTGACAAAGGAGGCAAGAGCATACAGTGGACTAAAGAAAGCCTCTTTAATAAAAATGGTATTGGGGAAATTGGACAGCTACATGCAAAAAAAATAAAACTAGACCATCAACTTATACCATACACAAAAATAAACTCAAATGGATAAGAGACTTAAATGTGACCCTTGTATTCTTAAAAATTTTACAAGAAAATGTAGGCGACAAAACTGCGGACATCATACGCAGCAGAATTTTTACTGACACATCACCTAAGGCAACAGAAACAAAGGAAAAAATAAACATTACTACATCAAACTTAAAAGCTTCTGCAGAGCAAAAGAAACAACCATCAAAATGGAAAGACAACCCACTGTGTGGGAGAGCATAACTGTCGATGATACATGAAATAAGAGGTTAATTTCCAAAATATATAGATTACACATACAACTGAAGAAAAGGAAGACAAATAATCCAATTAAAAATGGGCAGAGGACCTAAATAGGTACTTCTTCAAAATGCATATAAATGGCCAAGAGACATATAAAAAAATGGTCAACATCACTAATCATCAGAAAGATGCAAATTAAAACGACTATTAGGTCTGCCAGAATGGCTGCTATCAACAAACCATCAAACAAGTGCTGGCAAGGGTGTAAAAAAAAGGCAGTTTAGTACACTCCTCATGGAAATGCAGACTGGAGCAGCCACTATGGAAATCAATATAGTGTTTCCTCAAAAAATTAAAGATGGAACTGCCATCTGACCCACTGATCCCACTTTTAGGAATATATCATTAAGAAGCCTGAAACACCAATCAGAAAGAATATATGTACCCCTCTGTTCATAGCAGCACTATTTACAATTGCTAAGATCTGTAAACAGCCTGTAAATAGATGAGTGGATAAAGCTGTGGTACATAGACACAATGGAATACTATGCAGCTATAAGAAAGAAAGATCTCTTATCCTTTGGGATGACGTGGAGAAATTATGGAGGGACCTGGAGAGTATTATGCTAAGCAAAATAAGCCAATCAGATAAAGACAAATATCACATACTCTCACTTATTTGTGGAATATAATGAAGAAATAAGCTGATGAACAAAATAAACCCAGAGGCATAGAAGTAGGGTTCAGAATGATAAACCTCAGAGGATGGGGGAGGGGTGGTAGTGATAAATTAAAGAGCTTATATGCATATTTGCATAACCAATGTACATAGACAACAATGCTGTGGGGGTGGGCATAATCAGAAGGAAGGTGTCAGTGGGGGAAAAATAAGAAACATCTGTAACAAAAATAATTAGTTAATATAAAAATAAATCATGTGTTCATTTTCTGGCACTAAAAAAAATAAATTAAATAAAATGGCTAGAAATAAGAAAAGATCTCAACAGAATTTGTTGAGAAGACTGAGCTCTCAGTGCACACATTCCACTACCAAGCACTTTACTGCCAGGAAAAAATGAGCACTTTGTGGCCTCACTCTGGGCATGCGTGGGCTGTGACCAATGGGCTGGCCCAGTACAGATCCTTCAATCTTGGGGGAGTCCTGCCCACAAAGACTAGTTTGTACTGCGATGGCGCTTTCAGCTTCAGCACCAATAGTACTAAATCTTTGATTTGGTTGCATTTTTTTATTTTTATTTTTCAATGCTCACCCAAGGATATTTTTACATTTATTTTCAGACAGAATGAAAGAGAGGGAGAGAGAGAGAGAGAAACATTGATGCGAGAGACACATCAATTGGTTGCAACCTACACAACCCCAATCAGGACTGGGGACTAATCGCAACTAAGGTGCATACCCTTGGTTGGAATTGAACCTGGGACTTCGTAGTCCACAGGCTGATGCTCTCATCACTGAGCCAAACAGGCCAGGCTTGTTGCATTTTTTTTTCTGGGATACACAGACACCCTAAACCAAAATGCTGTTGAAGGACAGGAGGAGCCTTTGAGTGGGCTTGCTTCCAGTGAGAGGGAGAACATGCAGACACTGGGTTCCCCCATGAATGCTGGCCAGAAAAGTGGCAAGTATTTAACATCCTATGGAGTATGACCAATAAATTGGTCTATATTGAATGATTAATGAATATTAGAACTCAAAATTAAATGTGTATATTAAATATACTGAATTCTGGTGAAATACACATTTGAAAAAGTAATATTTGAAAACAAATAACAAAATATTTTAAAACACTTGCAGAATTATAAAGAAAATGATATATTTAGGTTAATGAAAATTGATCTGGCATTCTCAAGAAACAACATGATACAGAACTACAAAAATCTTCATATACTTTGACCAAGCACTCTCACCCTTGCAAAGTTTGTTCATTGAAATAAATGAAAAGAAACCTTATGAATAAAAGTATTCCACTTAATGTTATTCTCAGTATGTAAGTCTGTGAATATCTATTCTCCATAAGAGAAGGATGGTTAAACAAAAAATAGTCCACACACTGAATAGAATATTAGGTAACTATAACAACCCTGTGTGAACACTACAAATAGAAGGATGTAAAAATGTGTGTACCCCGAGGCTTATAAATGACAAACATTCTTGTCCCTCATGGCAGTTACTGTACACATATTTATTCATTCATTTGTTCATTCACTCATTCTAGAGCTGGATTTGCTCACTGACCATGTATCAGATAAATGTATTCACATTTATGGATGAGTTTTTAAATAGCCCAGGCAGTGTGGCACAGTGGTTGAGCATCAACCCATGCCACAAAAGGTCGCTGGTTTGATTCTCAGTCAGGGCACATGCCCAGGTTGTGGGCCTGATCCCCAGTGGGGGGCATGCAGGAGGTTGCCAATCAATGTTCTCTCATAGATGTTTTTTCCTCTCCTTTTCTCCCTCTCTAAAATCAATAAAGAAAAAAAGAAAAAATAATAAAAATAAAAAATAAAGATTTTCATGACATATTTTATAACAGCCACCTTTGGAATTTGGCTTTAGTCACATGGAGCACAAATGTCAAAATTAATTGGTAAGCAAAAAAAAAAAGTGTTCAAATAACCGAGGAATGTTTTTCTGCTGCGCTGTAATGAACCAGAGCTCAGTCCTGTCCCTCTGCTTCACAAAACCTCCCCTTCACCTCTGAACAGGACAAGTGTCCCATCACATGGGAAGCTCATTTTTACCACCACAGACACCATTCAAGCAGCACAGGGGCCTGCCATTTCTTCACTTTGTAAAGCTTATAAGAGGCATCAAGAAATGCTTGAATTATGACCACACTGAAAGGGAGTATAAACAAACTAGCCATCCCACACAAGGGCCTAGGAGAACAACCGAATATTCTCTAGTCTCATTGCAGAAGAAACCGAGAGACTTCCTCCCCCATGGCAGAGTAGGGATTGGAGCTCTGATGGTTTTCAAGCTACCAATGTAATCACTTCTACCACCTTAATGCAATTCACTACCTCTGGCCTCTTTTCAAGGTAAGAATGACAAGACTTTTGAGAACTCACTATAAAAAATGTCTGAATGTTTTTTCCAGTAGGGTTAAGTCCTCACTTAACATCATGGACAGATTCTGCAACTTAAAGTAAATTGACATATAACAAAACCCATTTCACCACAGGCTAATTGACACAAACAAGAGCTGAGTTCCCAGGGCATCTCATCATCCTTGTAACTAAACTATGAGTTGCACAAAACAGTGTTATTCCAGGACCTGCTGGTACCTTTACCTGAATGTTGTGGCAAAGCATCTACCTCAGGTAACAGACTGGCTTTTAAAATACAGTAATAGGCCCTGGCCGGTTTGGCTCAGCGGTTAGAGCGTCAGCCTGCGGTCCACAGAGACCCGGGTTCGGTTCCCGCTAAGGGCATGTACCTTGGCTGCAGTTTGTCCCCGGCCCTGGTTGGGTTGTGTGGGTGGCGGCCACTCGATGTGTCCCTTTCACATCGATGTTTCTCTCTCTTCCTCTCTCTCCTTCCCGCTCTATCTGAGTAAAAAATGGAAAAATGTCCTCGGGTGAGGATAAAAAAAAAAAAATACAGTAATAGGGTGGTGGGGGTGGGGGAAGGAAGCACGTATCTGATCATTTTGTGGATCTTCTGAGATGAGTTGAGAACAGCATGCTGTCACCTGTGGCCAGCACAGAAAGACGCAACACTGTTGATGGAGTCGACTGTAACATATGTCTCTGTTAATCAACATGTGCTCAGAGACAACAAAAGGGCCCAGATTTATCTCCCTCAGGGCTACAAGTCTTTGAACCTCTCTCGATGGACATTCTATAGTAAAAACCCAAAGCCTCTATTTTCTAAGTTGAACATAAATCCAGACTATATAACAGACATCTCATGAAAGACAGGTGAACTAAACAAAGATGTGCCAGTGCTTGCTTTAAAATGCCACCAAAGTTTACTGAAATAGTTTGACTTCACAAATCTATTGACATTTCCAACATTGGGAGGGTTTCTGTTATTGAGACTTGAGATTTAGCTTATTTCAGGTACAATGCTTAGAGCTTTACATACATGATTTTATTAATTGTCTCAACAATTCTTTCAGGTGAATATGGGTACAGCCTCAGCAAGGTAGAGGGGCTCCCTGAAGGTATTCTAATTAGACTGTGGATCCAGGACAAGGCCCAGGAAACCTACTTTGAAACTGCATTTTTGTCTGTGCGCCTGCCTGTGCTAGAGGTTGTTGATCCTACTTTCACTGCAGAATTGTCACTTGTACTTTTCTAAAGCACCGTGTCCAAGCCCCACTTAGGGCGCACCTATCCTGATAACCAAGGTAAAGACTTAGCATGTGTGTACCCTTAGATTACATGAGTAATGATTCTTTTGAATACTTAGGGTTGAGAATCACTAATCAATGAATTAATTTAATTTAAATTACTAAAAGTAGTTAGGTTAGAAAGATTAAATATTACAATCACACTCGAAGACCTTTGCTGATAAGGAATCGTGGTAGTATCAACTTATATACCATTCAAAGCAGTACTTCTCAAATTTTACTGTGAACATGACACCCTGATGCTTTTGATGAAATGCATTCACAGTGAGGCCTGCTTCTGAATTTCTAACAATTTCCTGGGTGATATTGGGGCTGTTGGTTTGTAAATGGTACTTTGAGTACAAGGATCTGGGGACCCGAGTTCAGGTGGGGGTGTGAATGTCAGTGGATGACCAGGAGAGGAAGGTTTAAATCTTAGTATGTCTCCTGAAACCCTATGGTCACTCCCACTGTGAAGGCAGAGTGCTGGTAACCGGGTCTGCTCGGCCTCACCCATTCTCCCCTCCACTCCGCAGGCCTTGTCAGGGCGCTGAGGATGTCAGCGGTGGGGCTGTGACACATTTGGGGGTCAGCAATGTTTAATAGCCTCAATTTTTAAAAATAAAATTTCATTTGAATGAAGTTTATATTATACTTTTTACCCCCAGGTAAAAATTATGGTTCTTTACATAGAATAAAAAGATTATGTCTAATGTCATGCAGCTGCTGTCTGGCAACTGCCCCCAAGGAAGAGACGAGGCCCTCTCCACTCAGTCATGTTAAAATGAAGCAATTAGTACAATTTCATTACAATGATCACGGCTGTCTGGACTTCTTTGAAACAGAATGGCTTTATTGAAAGTGATATTAGTCCTGCCCTGTGATTGTTTTTTTTTTGGGGGGGCAGGATAGAAATTTATGTTAAAACATTAAAAACTTGATCAAATGACACTAAGTAATTTCTAGGCTGAAATAAGAAAATAGTGATCTAAAGGGCAAACTGTTCTCAAGTCAACATAATAAGCACTTAAACTGAGCATAAGATAGAAGAGCAATTTAAAAAGCAATTATTTCAATTAAATTGTTTGTGCCTGTATATTTCTACTCACTGCTATGCTTCCCTCTGCGAGTCTTGCTGGCTAGACTTTTTTTTTTTTTTTTTTTTTATCCTCACCTGAGGACATTTTTCCATTTTTTGTTCAGGTAGAGTGGGAGGGAGAGAGAGAAACAGAGAGAGAGAGAGAAACAGCGATGTGAAAGGAACACATCGAGTGGCTGTCACCCGCACAACCGACCAGGGCCAGGGACAAACTGCAGCCGAGGTACGCGCCCTTAGCGGGAACCGAACCCGGGTCTCTCAGGACCGCAGGCCGACGCTCTAACCGCTGAGCCAAACCGGCCAGGGCGCTGGCTAGTCTTTATAAGGCATCTTCTTAACTTCAAAGGACACCAGGGATGCAAGAGAATAGGGATGATTTTTTTCTCTGAAATTAAAAATATCAACTTAAATATATTTCCTATAAAGCTTTAATGGCAGCCACCCAATTGGTTCAGTGTTTTCTATTTCCAAACCAAATTTCCTCCTTTCTTCCTTTTCTTTTACTTTCCCCATCCATCTGTCCATCTATCCATCCATTATCCATCCATTCATCCATCCATTCACCCGCCATCCATCTAGACATCCATCCATCACTCATTGAGACATCCAACTTCTATCCATTATCCATTCATCAACCATTAATCACCCATCCAAACATCCATCTGTCATCCATCCATCATCTATTCATCATCCATCAGACATCCTTCCAACTGTTCATGCATCCAACCATTTATTTTTTTATTTTTAAAGAGAATTTGTCTTATTAACAAAAGACTTGGTACAATAAAGTTAAAATAAAAAACAGAAAATCAGAGCCCTAAAAAGGAGTAAGCACAAGGATTTCTATCGTTGCCGCTAGTGAGGAACAAAGAGGAAACACAGTGAGCTAAAACACCCCTGCTGTAGAGGGAAAGATTGGAAACAAGTTATAAAGAAACTGATCACATTTCATCTACACAGACGACCCAGAGCACTGTCTCTCAGTCTGGCCCATGAAGATTGCAGCTTGGCTGGGGGGCTTTCTTGTGTGATGTAGGATGTGAGCAGCATCCCTGGCCTCTGCCCACTAGGTGCCAGTGACACCCCTCCCTCCACCAG
The DNA here is from genome assembly GCF_014108415.1 of Molossus molossus. Classification (NCBI taxonomy): domain Eukaryota; kingdom Metazoa; phylum Chordata; class Mammalia; order Chiroptera; family Molossidae; genus Molossus; species Molossus molossus. The sequence continues at coordinate 40,459 of NW_023425369.1, read as the reverse complement.
TTGTGACGACCAAAAATGTCTCAAATTATTGCCAATATCCAGTTAGAGCACAAAATCCCCCTTATTAAGAACCACAGACCTAGAGCCATATAGTGTTTTTGACAGAACTTTGCAGCAAAAGTCCTTTTTGTTTAACTGGTTCTCATATTAACTGTTGATTAAAGTCAAAGGAACATATTTAAGAGTAAAGTCAAGAAAAGACATTCTGAGAACTTAAGCTTCTGTCCTTCTTTGTTCAACTTGAGACAGTAATTAGATCCACCCAGTGGTGGCCTGTAGCTGGCTCAGATGGCTCTTGAGAGATTGTTCCAGTTTCAGGAATTGTGAGTTCCAGTTGATAAATAAAGCCATTATTAAAATTTAAATTACATATACATAACTTCAGTGAAGTATATTTTTAAAGGTAATAAACACTGAAAACTCAGTACTCACTAATTCTTTTATTGCATTTTACTATTATCTATTGTCCAGGAGTTATTTCTGTCTATTGTACTACAAGGGGAAAGACTGTGTGATGTGAGCTACAGCGCATCTCTTCCCGGCTCTACACTCAGCAACGTCACGTTGGCAGCCTGAAGTCAGCCACGGGAGCAATATTTACACCATGGGAATCAGTGAATGCTACATGTTGAGCTCTTTCCTCCCAGAGAGCAGTTTATTAAACATTTATCAGCACTTCACAACCTATGATCTAATGTTGGGTTTCTTGAGACCAATCCAACAGGTTAGATTGTGATAATTTTGTTTAAATATTTTTTACAAAGTTTATTTTTATTTCTGCGGCTGAATTTTTTCTCCCTTCAATAAACCCCATTTTTTCTACACAGGAAGGACAGACCAGAGTATGCAAAACTTTTATGTAGTTTTTTATGTAGTTAAAGGCACTATATCTTTGGCTTTTTTTTTTTCCTACCCTGACATTCCAGGATAAGCAACTATTCATTTGAGAAAATTCTTTTTGGTTATTTGGCTGGTTAGTCTTCTGATATTCTTTTGTCTCCTGCCATTTTCATTTTAACTGAAAGCTGAATTTATTTTTTGTTTGCATGAGAAGTGTTTTTTGAAAATGTGGAAATCTGTGTTCACAAAATCATGTATGGTTTAAATCTACTTTCCTTACCATCCCAGCAGCCTCAGTGGGAACATGGCAAAACGAGATTCTTTCTGTGCACAGAGATTGCAATCACATGCTCCAACGTGTGCCAAAGCTCCCGACCCTCAATGAACAGGCTTTCTGAACTTTCCAGAGACCCCTGGGTTTGGTTCCTGCTAAGGGCACGTACCTCAGCTGCAGTTTGTCCCCGGCCCTGGTTGGGTCATGCAGGAGGCAGCCACTCGATGTGTCCCTTTCACATTGATGTTTCTCTCTCTCTCTTCCTCTCTCTCCTTCTTACTCTATCTGAACAAAAAATGAAAGAATGTCCTCGGGTGAGGATAAAAAAAAAAATCTCTTCTCTGTAGCAATCTCCCATGTCATAGCAATCAGTGCCATATTGTTGGCAATTTAGGACACAAAAGCAGCTGGAGGTAATGTCCCTTGACAATACCTGGGACCTTCCACCAGCCCCAGCTAGCTAGTAATCCTCAGGGGATGCCAATCCCTCTGTCGCTGCAGCGTCATTTACTCTATTAGGTACTTTTTGCACAAACTTAGTCATGATACTCAGAAGAGTTAGAGTTAATAACAAATGGAGTGAAAAGTGAGAGCTTTGCATTAATTATATACCTAGTGTGGCCCTGGCTGGGTTTGGCTCATCGGTTAGTATCAGCCTGCAGACCAATGAGTCCCAGGTTTGATTCTGGTCAAGGGTGCAAAACTTGGTTGTGGTTTGTCCCCGGCCCTGATCAGGTCATGCAGGAGGCAACCAGATGACGTGTCTCTCTCACAGCAATGTTTCTTTCTCTCTCTTCTTCTCTTCCTCTCACTCTATATGATAAAGAAGATAAAAATATCCTTGGGTGTTAGGATTAAAATAAATAAATAAATACCTAATGTGGCTGGTAACGACAAGCTCTCCCACTTCCTGCTTCCACCTTCCTGCTGCTCAATTCCTCAAGAGGTATTTTAAGACACATCCATCTTCTGTAGCCCATGTTCCAATACTGAGCCTGTACCAGAAACACTTACCTTGTGAGATGACAAAGCCTACTCTACTGCAGTAAAACGTGAAGCTGTAAAAAAGTTGCTGAATTGAGAAACAAGCACAGAACAGAAGGAGGCATTACCATCAACCTAAAGAAAATCTTTTCCTGCCATTTGCACGTTCACCACATGGACAGAAACAAACACAATGCAGCAAATCACATCATCCAAGAACTGTAAACTTTCTTTCCTGGATTAGGAAGGCAGAACATGTTTACTTCTTTCTGGGTTGCATGACAAAATCATCAAAGTCCTCCAATATATCCAATACAGTGTGTGTGCATGCGTGTGTGCATATGAGAGAGAGAGAGAGAGAGAGAGAGAGAGAGACAGAGAGAGAGATGGTTTGTAGAAGAAGAAGAAACTGGAAGTACAGAAATCTGGGCTACGGCCGTGGGCATACACACAGGGATGTGTGCCCTCACTCCCAAATCTCTGGATGAGGCACACTGCTCTGGTAGGACTTCGGAAGGTCCCTGCAGGTGGTCTGATCTGACTCTACTTGTGCTGAATACTTAGTATTGAGAAAGTCCCGCAGTTGATATTGACTTCTTCTAGACTCACTGGGTCTTTTTAACAGGAAACGAAGATGCAATGTTCCCTCTCTTGGCCCCTTCCGGGAATAGAACGTTATGCATAGACTGACCCAGGCCACCTAAAGTCACCCTTTTCCCTTGACCACAGCATCACCATGATCTCAGTCCTGCTTCACTGAGAGGCTGTTCTTCCTCTTTTCAGTAGATGTGATGCCCAAAGCGCTCGAAGAAATGGAAAGTTGTCACTTAGGCTGTGTGGGCTCGGGTTCAGCCAGCCCCTGTCCCAGTTCTTGGATGACAGCAGCAGTGGAGGCACCATGAGCAGCAGGGTGAACTGCCAGTGGCACCAGGAGCAGTGCCTGCAGCACAGTGTCCTCCGCACATGTGTGTCCAATGAGTGAGCGAACAACGGTTTAACCAAAAACATGGTAAACTGCGCTGTGCTTCTCCCTAGGTCATTGTTAAAACCAGGGGTAACTTTATTCCCAGGGGGCACTGGCAATGTCTAGACATTTTTTTGGTTGTCACAACTGGGCTGGGAGTTGCTCCTGGCATCTAGTGGTAGGAGCCAGGGATGCTGTTAAGTATCCTCTAATTCACAGGGCAGCTCCACAGCAAATAATTATCCAATCCCAAATATTAATTGTGCTAAGGTTGTGAAAACCCTGCCTTATATTTTTTAAAAATGGCTTCAAACAAAAATTAAAAAATATATTAAAATTTCCTCTGATTTATTTTAGAAACAAAATTAAATAATACTTTTGAGGCAAATAGAAGAAGAAGATGGTGGTGGGCAGGACCAGAGGGAGGGTGAGTGGTGAGAGAGTGAGCAAGTGTGAGAGAGAGAATGGTGGACATGAGTGTGGATGAGCAACCTTGAGCAAAACAGAAACATGGGGCAGAGGTTCCTGCGCTGTGGATAAGGAGCACCCGGCTACCATAGTAAGTGGCTTGTCAGGGTGCTTCTTGCTGCATGGCCGGGAGGCTCCACCATTTTGGAAGATCCCAGGTCTTCTCGGCAAGGAGGCAGCGGGAGCAGCTAGGGCTGAGTGACCTGAGTCTACCAGTGTGCCTTACGCCATCAGACCAGTGGACCCCGCTGTGTCTACACGAACCAGCACACTGTAGCAGCACTGTCAAAGTGCCAGCTACGGACGCCACAACCTGCTGGGAGCCTAGCACCTTCCCCCACAGCAGCAGTGACTGGGCAGAGGTAGAGCCCCATCCCCAACAGCAGCTGTGGCTTGGAAGCCTAGACACACTCAGAAGCAGTATTGCCCACTTGGGAGCCCAGCTTTTTCCCTCACAGAAGCAGTGACTGGGCAGATGTAAAGTCCTAACCCCAACAGCACTGAGGCTCAGGAGCTGAGCATCCTCAGCCCCCAACAGCAGCAGAGGATTGGGTGCTGAGAGCACCCCTTGGCCACAGCAGCAGCAGTAGCAGCGCAGTTCTGGAGCAGACACTCGCCCCCAGCAGTACTAACAGCAGCTGATCAGGAGCTGAGCTAAGCCTCACCAGACAGTAGCACACCCAGCAGAGCCCCGGTGATGGAAAGCTGTATGTCCCAGCAGTGCCTAACACAACAAACCTGTACCAGCCACCAATTGCCAATCCTCCAGGACCCACATCAGCCAAGAGGCGCCACACACCAAAACAGTCTGGGAGGCACAGCAACCTTATTTGATAGACACCACCCTGCCTACACATCCCAACGTTTCTCACCAGACTGCTAAAATGAGAAGACAAAGAAACAACACCCAAATGAAAGAAAAAGAGGAATTACCAGGAGAAGAAATATATGAAATGGAAAAAAGCAATTAGATAAAGAATTCAAAGCAGCCATGGCTGGTTTGGCTTGGTGGTTAGAGCATTGACGTGCAGTCCAGAGAGACCCAGGTTTGGTTTCCGCTAGGTGTGTGTACCTTGGCTTCAGTTTGTAACCAGCCCTGGTTGGTTGAGCGGGTGCTGGTCACTCAATGTGTCTCTTTCACATTGATGTTTCTCTCTATCTCTTCCTCTCTCTCTCTCTCTCTCTCTCCCACTCTACCTGAACAAAAAATGTAAAAATGTCCTCAAGTGAGGATAAAAAAAAAAAGGAATTCAAAGCAGCCCTTGCTGTTCTGGCTTAGCAGTTAGAGCATTGGCCCATGGAGCAGAGAGCCTTGGTTTTGGTTTCAGCAAAGGGCACATACCTTGGTTGCCGTTTGTTCCTGTCCCCAAGTGGGGTTATGTGGGTGATGACCACTCAATGTGTCTCTTTCACATCAATGTCTCTCTCTCTCTCCCTCCCACTCTTTCTGAACAAAGGGTGGAGGGGTATCCTTGGGTGAGGATAAAAAAATTTTTAAACAATGATTTTAAGGGTACTTGGATAATTTAGTGAGAACTACAAGCAATTTAATGAGAATTATAAAGAGCTCAGTGGGAATTACAACAGCCTGAAAAATGAGGTAGAAGCTATGAATAAAAATCAAGAGGAAATAAAGAATGATTTAGCTGTTATAAAAAAAATACCTTAGAAAGATTCAACAGTAGATTAAAAGAAGCTGAAGACTGAATTAGCAACTTAGAAGACAAGGCAAAAAATAATACCCAAATAGAGCAACAAATTGGGAAAAAAAATATTTTTTAAAACAGGAGGAGAGTTTAAGGGAGCTTTGGTACAACACAAAATGCAACAATTTACATCATACAGGTACAGAAGAAGAAGAATCAGAGGAAGGAATAGAAAATTTGTTTGAAGAAATAATGACAAAAACTTTCCCAATTTGGTGAAGGAAAAGTCATACAAGTCTAGGAAATAAAGAGAGTCCCAAGCAGGATGAACCCTAAAGACCACAGATAGACATATCATAATTAAAATGGCAAATATTAAAGACAAAGAAAGAATCTTGAAACAAGAGAGAGACAGAAAGTTACCTACAAGGGAGCTCCCATTAGATTGTCAGCTGATTTCTCAATATAAACACTGCCGGCCAGAAAGGAGTGGCAGGAAGTATACAAAGTAATAAAAGTCAAGGGTCTGAATCCAAGACTACTCTACCCAGCAAGGCTATCATTCAAAATTGAAGAAGAAATAAAAAGCTTCACAGGGGAAAAAAAGCTCAAGAAATTTACCACCACCATACCAGCACTGTAAGAAATGCTAAAGGGACTACTGTAAGAAGGAGAAGAAATAGAGCAGGGTGGGAATAAAAAGAGAGAGAGAAGAAAAGTAAAATGGCAATGAATAAATATCTCTTAATAATAACCTTAAATCTAAATGGCTTAAATGTTCCAATCAAAAGACATAGAGTAGGTGACTAGATAAAAAAAATATATGACCCATATGTATGCTGTTTACAGGAGAACCATCTGACAACAAAAGATTCACACAAGATGAAAGTGATGGGATGAAATAAAAATTTCCAGGCAAATAAAAATGAAAAAAAAGCTGTTGTAGCAATACTCATATCTGATAAGATGGACTTCAAAACGAGGGCCACAATAAGAGACAAAGAAGATCACTACATAATATTAAAAGGATCAATACAAAAAGATGATATAACCCTGGTAAATATATATGCACCAAATAGAGGAGTACCAAAATATATTTTAAAACTTCTGGAGGGCTTCAAGGGAGAGAACAGTAGCAATACAATCATAGTGGTTGAATTGAACACCCCACTGACACCGCCAGATAGATCATCTGAACAAAAAATTAACAAGGACAGAGAGTCCCTAAACGATAAACTAGATCAGTTGGATTTATTGATATTTACAAAACATTTCACCCCAAAGCCGCAGAATATATATTTTTTCTCAAGTGCACACAGGACATTCTCAAAAACAGACCACATGTTAGGACACAAAGTAAGTCTCTATAAATTTAAGAAGATTGAAATCATATTAAGCATCTTCTTAGATCATAATGGCATGAACCTAGAAATCAATTACAACAAAAACATGCAAAAACATTCAAACCCTTGGAGGTTAAATAGCATGTTATTTAAAGATGGGCTTACCAAGTAGATCATGAAAGAAATTTAAAACTTCCTGGAAACCAATAATAATGACCACTTAACAACACAAAATCTATAGGATGCAGAGAAAGCAGTCCTGGGAGGGAAGTTCATAACACTACAGGCCTACCTCAAGAAACAAAAAAATATTCTAATTGACTTTCTAGCCCTACAACTTAAAGAACTAGAAAGTAAACAAAAAGAAAAACCCAGAGCAAGTAGAAAAAAAGATATATTAAAGATCAGAGCAGAAATAAATGACATAAAAACTAAGAAAACAATTAAAAGATCGATGAAACAAAGAGCTGGTTCTTTGAAAAGATAAACAAGATTGATAGACCCTAGCCAGACTCATCAAGAAACAAAAAGAGAGGACCCAAATAAACAAAATCAGAATCAAAAGAGAAATAACAACTGACACCACAGAAATACAAAGAAATATTAAAACATACTTTGAACTATATGCCAACAAATTGGACAATCTAGACAAAATGGACACATCTCTAGTAACACACTGTTTCCCAAAACTGAACTGGAAAGAAATAGAAAACTTGAACAGACCAATAACAACTAAGGAAATTGAAGATGTAATCAAGAAACTCCCAGCAAACAAAAACCTAGACCCGGATGGCTTCATAAGGGAGTTTTACCGAACATCCAAAGAAGATCTAATACCCATTTCTCTCAAATTCTTCCAATAAATCCAACAAGTCAGAAAACTTCCAAATTTATTTTATGAGGTCAACATAATTCTAATTCCCAAATCAAATAAAGACCACAAAGAAAGGAAACTACAGGCCAATATCATTGATGAACATGGATGCCAAAATCTTTAACAAAATATTAGCAAATTGGATCCAGCAATACATCAAAAAATTATTCACCATGACCAAGTGGGATTCATCTCAGGGATACAAGGATGGTACAATATTCGCAAATCAATAAATGTGATACACCACATTAACAAAATGAAAAATAAAAACCATATGATCATATCAATAGACACTGAAACAACATTTGACAAAATTCAGCACCCATTTCTGATAAAAACGCTCAGCAAAGTGGGAATAGAGGATCATATCTTTACAAAAAAAGGTCATATATGAAAAACCTACAGCCAACATCATACCCAATGGGCAAAAACTACAAGAATTTCTCTTAACCAAAGAAGTAAAGGACCTATTTGCAAAAAACTAAATGACACTGAAAAAAGAAATAGAGGAAGATATTAAAAAGTGGATGGATATACCTTATTCATGGATTAGAAGAATTAACATCATTAAAATGTCCATACTACCCAAAGCAATCTATAGATGCAATAAAATCCCCATCAAAATACCAATGACATATTTCACAGAACCAGAAAAAATACTTCAACAGTTTATATACAACCAAAAGAGACCCCAAATAGCTACAGGAATCCTGAAAAAAGAATAACAAAGTAGGAGAAATCATAATACTAGATATCAGCTTATAATACAAAGCCACAGTAATCAAAACAGCCTGCTATTGGCACAAGAACAAGCATATAGATCAATGGAACAGGACAGAGAACCTGGAAATTGACCCAAGACATTATGCTCAATTAATATTTGACAAAGGTGGCAAGAGCATACAGTGGGGTAAAGAAAGACTCTTCAATAAATGGTGCTGGGGAAATTGGACAGTTACGTGCAAAAAAATGAAGCTAGACCACCAACTTACACCATAAACAAGAATAAACTCAAAAAGAATAAAAGACTTAAATATGACTCGTGAATCCATAAAAATTCTAAAAGAAAATGTAAGCAACAAAATTTCAGACATCACATGCAGCATAATTTTCACTGATAGCATACCTCAGGCAAGTGAAACAGGAAAAAATAAACACACGGGGCTACATCAAACTAAAAAGCTTCTGCACAGCAAAAGAAACAACCATCAAAATGGAAAGGCAACCCACTGTATGGGAGAGCATAATTGCCAATGATATATCAAATAAGGGGCTAATTTCCAAAATATATAGAGTACTCATACAACTCAATAAAAGGAAGACAAAGAATCCTATTAAAAAATGGGCAGAAGACCTAAAGAGACACCTCTCCAAACAGGACATACAAATGGCTAAGCGACATAAAAAAAATGCTCAATGTCACTAATCGTCAGAGAGATACAAATTGAAACAACTATGAGGTATTACCTCATACCTGCCAGAATGGCTGCCATCAACATATCATCTAACAACAAGCACAGGCGAGGGTGTGGAGAAAAGGGGACTCTAGTACACTGCTGGTGGGAATGTAGACTGGTACAGCCATTATAGAAACAATATGGTGTTTCTTCAAAGAATTAAAAATTGAACTGCCATTTGACTCAGTGACCCTACTTCTAGGAATATATCCCAAGAAGCCTGAAACACCAATCAGAAAGAATACATGTACCCCTATGTTCATAGAAGCACTATTTACAATTGCTAAGATCTGGAAACAGCCCATGTGTCTATGAATAGATGAGTGGATAAAGAAGCTGTGGTACATGTACACAGAATACTATGCAGCTATAAGAAAGAAAGATCTTTTATTTTTTGAGATGACGTGGAGAAATCATCAAGAGTATTTTCCTAAGTAAAACAAGCCAATCAGAAAAAGATAAATACCCCATGATCTCACTTATTTGTGGAATATAATGAACAAAACAAGCTGAGAAACAAAGTAGACCCAGAGACATGGAAGTGGAATGCAGACTGCAAACCTCAGAAGCAGTGAATGGGTGTGTGTGGGGTGGGGGGAGATAAACCACAGAACTTTTGTGCATGTACGGGTAGACAATAATGCTGGAAGGCTGGCAGGATTGGGAAGAGGGTGTCAATGGGGAAAAAAGGAGAAACATCTGTAACAAAAATAAATATGTAAACATTAAAACTAAATAAATAAATAATACTTTTGATACTATAGATGTATTTTGAACCAGAAAACATTAAAATCGAGAACTACAAAATTCTATACTTATTAGCTAGACTCAAAAGATTTTACCATTTTATTTTCCCATGGTATAATGAACCAAATAAGAGTTTTTTAGTAGTTAAAATATAAAGAACAATGCAGAGATTTGGAAGAAGCTGAATTTAGTGCCCCCTACACCTAAAATCCTTCTTAAACAACAAGCTCCCAGCACAATAGTATTATTTAAATGAACAGCTCTTTCCAAATGGAAAAATTCACCTGCTCAGTATAAAGGAGATTTAAATGCTTTAAAATCCACACAATCAATGCAATTATCTATGACCATGTCAGATGTCACAGTAAGAAGCTGGAGCTGTGAGGAATGTACACATCACACACACCTGGACTTCCCTGAGATGCCATCCTGGCTGGAGCCCTGGCTGGAATACCAGACAAGAGCAACTTTCTAGGACTATCTCCCTTTTGCATTCTGAATGGGTTTCTATTTTTACTTTTCTGGGCATATGGCTTGGTTGGCACTCTCATACTCACCATCATTTCCATTAACCAAGATTTACTGAGGAACTACTATGCACCAGGCACCAGCTAAATGGATTTGTTTGAATCCAAGTTACTGTCTGAAGGTCTTAGGGAGTTAGGTTATTTACATTGTCTTCATGTAATATGTGGGATTTTATTTATGTATCTACTGGAATAATATTCAGCCAAAAACAAAAAAGAGAGAGAGAAATCCAGCCATCTGTGACAATATGGATAGCTTTGAGGGCATTATGTTAACTGAAATAAGCCAAATGGAAAAAGACAAATACTGTATGACTTCACCTACACATGGAAGCTAAAACAGCCAAACTCATAGAAATAGTCGAATGTTGGTTGCTAGTGGCTCAGCGTGGGAGAAATGGGGAGATAAAATGGTTCAAACTTTCAGCTATAAGATTAGCAAAGTCAGGGGATCTAATTTACAGCATGGTAATTATGGCTAACAATACTGTATTTTATACTTGAAAGTTGTTCATAGAGTATGTAGATTTTAAAAGTTATCACCACACACACACACAGCCACACACACAGACACACACACACAATATAATATGTGAGGGGATGGAGGTATTAGCTGCTTTTATGGTGGTAATAATTTTGCAATGTTTATGTGTATCAAATAATCACATCATATACTTTAAACTTACATATATTATATGTCAATAATATTTCAGTTAATTCTGAAAAAATTGTCCTCACTTGATGGGGAAAATGAGCAACTCATCTTTGTCTTAAAAGAAAAAGAATTTCTCTAAAAATATTTAATGGTCTTACACCTGTCAGAATGGCTACCATCATCAATAAATCAACAAATAAAGTTGGTGAGAATATGGAGAAAAGGAAATCCTTGGACACTGTTAGTAGGAATGCAGATTGGTACCGCCGCTATGGAAAACAGTGTAGAGTTACCTCAAAAAATTAAAAATGGAACTTCCTCATGACCCAGTGATTCATCTTCTGGGACTATATCTGAAGAAACCCAAAACACTAATTCAAAAAATACATGAACCCTTATGCTCATTTTACTATTATCTACAATAGCCCAGACCTGGAAGCAGCCCAAATGCCTATCAGTAGATGAGTGGATAAAAAAGCCGTGGTACATTTACACAATGGAATACTACTAGGCCATAAAAAGGAAGGAAATCTTACCCTTTAGGACAATGAAGATGAACCTGGAGAGTATTATGCTATATAAAATAAGCCAGTCAGAGAAAGACAAATACCATATGATTTCACTCATGTGTGAAATCTAATAAACAAAATAAAGTAACAAACAAAACAGAAACAGACACACATATAAAGAGCGAGCTGACAGCTGTCAGAGGGGAGGGTGTTTCTGGGCTGGGTGAAAAAGGTGAAGGATTTAAGAGGAAAAAGAAATCTCATAGACACAGCCTTGGCTGGGTGGCTCAGTTGATTGAAGCATGTCTTGTACACCAATCAGTTTGTGTGTTCAATTTTCAGTCAGGGCACATACCTAGATTTAGAGTTTGATCCCTACTTGGGTGCGTTTGGGAGGCAACCAATTAATGTGTTGTTGTTTTTTTTATCCTCACCCAAGGACATTTTTGCATTTATCTTTAGATAGAGCCAGAGGGTGGAAGAGAGAGAGAGAAACATCAATGTGAGAGAGACACACATCAACTGGTTGCCACCCACATGACCCCGACTGGGGCTGGGGACAAACTGCCACCAAGGTATGTGCCTTTAGCAGAAAATGAACCCAAGCCTCTCTGGTCCATGGGCCGACACTCTAACCACTGAGCCAAACCGGCCAGGGCCAATTAATGTTTCTCTCACTCTCTCTCCCTTCCTTTTTCTCTAAAACTAGTAAACATATCCTATCCTCAGGTAAGGATAGAAGAAAAAAAATCTGACAGACACAGACAACAGCATGGTGATTACCAAAGAAAAAGGTGGGTGGGGGAGGTAGAGAAGGGTAAGGGGGGATAAATGGTGATGGAAGGAGACTTACCTGGGGTGGTGAACACACAGTACAATATGCAGATGATATGTTATAGAACTGTACACCTGAAACTTACATAATTTCATTAACCAATGTCACCCCAATAAATTCAACAAAAAAGTAAAATAAGGCAATAAAATGCTCAATTGAAAAATATTTTAATTAAAAATTAAATCTAAAAATTGTAAGAATAGAAAATGTTTAAAAATTTAAAAATCATTACAAGCAATAACCTTCCTGCTGAGCTTTCGAGAAGAGGCGCCCGGGCGCGGTGTGCACGTGCTTCAGGGTCGGTGTTACCTGGAGGCTGTCTTGGCTCCCCACCCACCTTTCCCTTTGGTAAGCACCACGCTGTTGTCTGTGACTCGGCCCATAACCATGACCTGACTTTCAGGACTGCGCTTTCTCCTCCTTCCAGTCATCCCACCGCACAGGAGATTTGGAAGCACTCGATATTTGTACAATTCTGAAAAAAGCAGCAACTTTGATAAATCAGCATCTTTAAATTGATGCCGAGTGTAGAGAATCAGCACTGAGGTCAATTTATTTATTTCTTATTTTCTCAGAAGTCATCACCTAGTCCATATATGATTAATTATTTTTACCCAACTTTTATTAATTTATTTTTGTTACAGATATTCCCAACCCCCAGATACCCTTCTCGCCATCCTCCCAGCATTGTTGTCTATGTCCATTGGTTATGCGTACATGCATATATAGATGATTAATTTAAATAAAAAACAAATACATTACAACAACCAAGTAAAAACAGTTTGGTAGCAATGATGCATCAAAGTTGGTGATAATGCAGAGATCAAATGGAACATAAGTAAACATAAAATTTAAGTTCTTTTCTAAGGACTTAAAATGATTTCTTGCAGCAGCAACTGAATTGTCCTGTTTCATTTTCTCAAAACTCAGGAAGATATTTCTTTTTTCTTTTTCTTTTTGGTATGTGCCCCTGGCGGGAACCAAACCCAGGACTCTCTGGTCCACAGGCTGATGCTCCAACTACTAAGCCAAGTTGGCCAGGGCAGGAAGACATTTCTTATAGACATTCATGGTAGCTGAGCCTGGACTAAGCAAAGTCCTAAAATGTCTTTGGAGAAAGGTCCTTGAGTCCATATTATCACAAAGACCCCAAGTTATTACCCCACTGACAAGTATTTGTTCTATAACATCCTGCTTTCTGTCTAAATTACTTCCTGGTCATAAAGCAAGATCTTGTGAGAGTTCCACCCATTAAGCTGTTTTTAATCTAGTTTGTAGGGTTGTCCAACTACTAATGGATAACCTTTAGTATATAAAATACATGTTTCTGGAAAGTATTTATTATGATGACATTGTACCTATCAAATCATGTTTTCTGATTGGATCCCATTATGGGAATAGACTCCTCACATCCATTTTCCATGTTCCATGTATAGGATGATACTTCTTGAATTATACTCACTGATTTGAGTTCAGTATGTTGGCTACGCTTAATTTTTATGTCTCAAGCACTGGGCACTGGCCTATAGATGCTCAATAAACATGAGTTTATTAGATATTCTGTGAAGGAGTTGACTAAGGCATTTCACATTAATGAAATTGGTAACATACAGAATAATGTGAGAAACACATTACTATGAACACATTTTCTGAGACCCTCATAATTCTCTGAAAACCAAGCAATAAGTAATGTGTATCTGAAAAACTCCAATAGGGTTAGATTTCTTTATAATGTTTCCAAATACAGGTGGCTGGGCTGTTCTTATTCTATTAGAGTTGGGCACTTAGGTGTCTGGGTCTTGTGTCTCCAGCAGGAGCAGGAATGCTCAAAATCTGCAGTTTGTGGCATCTGTGAGGACACTCAGGCTGGCCTATGCTCTAAGCTGTGTATGGCCAACCCCACCCACTGAGGGCAAAGGAGCTGGGGAGCCAGGAGGAGGTAATTCTTGGAAACTCCCTGGGAATGATGATTTCAGTGAGCTAGCTCTACAGAAGGGTTTTGGCAAAGCTGATGTTTAGCTGATGTCTTGAAAGGTGAGAAAGAGTTACCTATAAGTAAAGGACAACAGGGACACAGTTCTCTTTTGTAAGATCAGTGCATGTTCAGAAAAGAGGAGAAAAGGGTATTTGGGGGTGGAGTGGACAGATGGCAATGAGCCAGGGAAGAGAGAAAGCCCAGGTGGTAAAGAATCTTCCCACTTGTGCTAAGGACTGTGCATGTTACTCAGAAGGTACAGGGGAGCCTGTGAAGCTTTTTTTTTTCTATCCTCACCTGAGGACATTTTTGCATCATCTTCAGTTAGAGCAGGAGGGAGAAAGGGAAGAAGAGAGAGAGAGAGAAACATCAGTGTGAGAGAGACACATCGACTGGTTGCCACCCACGTGACCCCAACTGGGGCTGGAGACAAACCGCAACAGAGGTACGTGCCCTTAGCAGGAACAAAACCTGGGTTTCTCTGGTCTGTGGGCTGACACCCTAACTACTGAGCCAAATCAGCTAAGGCCTGTGAAGCTATTTTAGCAAGGGCTACAATCATGTTTGTATTTTAGGGGACAGGTAGTATGTGAGAAAAGGATTAGAGAGAGGAGTGGGAGGCGAGGGGGATGGTCAGTGATTACAAGAGTCCAAGTGAGAAATGATCAGGCCCTGAACTGAGGCAGGGGGGATGAAAAGAGGAAGAAGTTTTGGAAGTAGAATAGATATGTGGTGACTAATCAAAGACTGGGATGAAGGAGAGAGAGAGGTGGAGGGAATCATCCTGGCTTGGGGAAGTGGGTGGGTGGGTGCTGGCATTACTCCAGACTGGGATTTCCAAGAAGCAGTACATTTTGGGGGGCCATGGACAGAGTTTTGGACATGTGGGGACTGGCATGTCTATCAAACATCCAGATGAACGTATACAGTGAGCCCTTCAAGTCTCAAAATCAGCAAGGGAGGGATACAATGGTATGAGGCACCTAGGAATGACTAATGTCTGGAGTTACAATTATGCAAGAAATTTCCCTGGAAGTGCAGAGTCACTGGGAGAGAAGTAGGGGGGCTGAGGATGGAATCTGAGGTCTGGGAGTGTTTAAGGATGAACAGAAAAGAAGTCCATGAGATTCAAAGGGGCAAGTCAAAATGTAGGAAGAGACCCAGGAAAGAAGGTTTTTGTGCCCTGGCTAGTTTAACTCAGTGGTTAAAGCCATCAGCCCATGGACCAGAGAGTCCCAGGTTCAGTTTCTGCTAAGGGCACGTACCTCAGTTGCAGTTTGACCCCAGCCCCAGTTGGAGTTGTGTGGGTGGCAACCAGTTGATGTGTCTCTCTCACATCCATGCTTCTCTCTCTCTCTTCTTTGTCTTTTCCTTCCATTTTATCTGAATATAAATGCAAAAATGTCCTCAGGTGAGGATAAAAAAAAAAAGGTTTTGCTTGTTTGTTTTGTTTTTAATTTTCACCCAAGGATATGCTTATTGATTTTAAAGAGTGGAAGGGAGGGAGAAATACTGATGTACAAAACATTCATCAGTTTTCTCCCATATGTGCCCCCTACCAGGGACTGAACCTGCCACCTAGGTATGTGCCCTGACTGGGAACCCAACCTGCAACATTTCAGTGCATGGGACAACACTGCAACCAACTGAGCCACCTGGCCAGGGCGAGAGAATGTTTGGGGGAAGCCAGGGGAAGTGATGGTTTTAGGAAGGGGTCAAGAGTATCAAGTGCTGCCCTGGCTGGTGTAGCTCAGTTGGTTGGGCGTTGTCCTGTGCATCAAAGGGTTGCCAGTTTGATTCCTAGTCTCGGCACATCCCAGGTTGCAGGATACCAGGGATAATGCAGGAGGCAGACGACTGATGTTTCACTCTCACGTCGATGTTTCTCTCTCTTTCTGTCTTCCTACCTCTCTCTGTAAAAATAAATAAAACAAAAATCTTAAAAAAGAAGTGTCAAGTACTGAGCAGATTAAGAAAGATAAAGTTCTGTAAACTGAGTAGTTAGAGGAGGAGGAGGAGGAGGAGGTGGAGGAGGAGGAGGAGGAGGAGGATAGCTGCAAAAGCAGCAGGGCCCAGATGACCAAGGCGAGGACATTCTAAGCAGAGGAGAAATTTATCTCAGGGTCACAGATACAGACTTTTCCTATGCAAATGGAAAATTATGATCCCAACACAGGATGTTGGCATTTTGCACTTTCAAATTCCTAATCAGAAATGTGATTCAGTAAGCTGTTCTTAACTAAACAAAAACTGTAGGTGGTCTTATTTAGCTTTTGATTTCAGAATAAACTTTGCATAATCATTTTCTATCCAGAATTATTTTGACTCAAGGACATTAGGAGGCATATGATTTGAAATTTTTGAAGCAATAAAAGAGAAAGGGAATAAAACAGTTTGACAAAATCAGATGTGGAAATCAAGGATTGCCTTGCCCTCATTTGCAAGTAATATGTTTCTATGCTATTTGGAGGTTAGAAATCATCTTGCATTAAAGATCTTTTTTTTTTTTTTAATCCTCACCCGAGGATATTTTTCTATTTATCTTTAGATAGAGTGGGAGGGAAGGAGGGAGGGAGAGAAACATCCATGTGAGAGAGACACACCAACTGGTTGCCTCCCGCATGATCCTGACCAGGGTCGGGGATGAACCACAATGAAGGTATGTTCCCCAGACCAGAATTGAACTCGAGATTCATTGGTCTGCAGGCTGATGCTCCAACTACTGAGCAAAACCAGCCAGGGCTAAAAATCTTTAATGAAAAAGAAAGAGGGAAAAAACTGATCCTGTAACACAAGAGCATATACTTTTCAACAGAATAGAGGTTATTGATCTCCACTGCCTTGATATACTTATGAGACATATACTGAAGTGGAAACTGAAAATTATAGTTAAATCTTGATTTTAAAAATTGTTGGTCCTCAGAAGTTTAGAGAGTGGTTCTCCAGGGCTTTTTCATTGGTACTGCACATTAGAATTCTATAGATGTCAATCATTTTCTTTTTAAAAAAATTTAAAATAATTTAATGAGGTATAACTGACATGTATTAGTTTCAGATGTATGACATAATGACTTGATATTTGTATCTATTGCAAAATAATCACCACAATAAGTCTAGTTAACATCTGTGTCCTTACAAAATTACACATTTTTTTTCTTGTGAAAAGTTTTCAGATTTACTTGCTTAACAACTTTCAAATACAACATATGGTACTATTAACTGTAATCACCATGCTATACATTACAGTCCCAGGAATTAAATCATTGTTTTCTATTCTATTCCTTCTGGAAGCTTTATTAAATGATACTATGCAGAATTTTATTAATTTATTTTAACTCAATAGCATATCAATTTCCTAGTATTACATTTTTCAAAATGTTACAGTTTTATAAAAATGTACATGGGCTCAAATTATATAATCTGCCAACTGCCATGGCTCTTACCATGCAATTTCAGGTTCTTCAATTGTAATAAACATTCCTCTCTTTGTGATAGGCCTTTAGACAGCCATGAGCAGAGCAAGGACGATGGGTCAGGTAGAGAAACTCACCAGGGCAAAAAGTCTTGGCTGCCTAGCAAGGGGCAAAACTGGGAAAACAAGAACCTCACCCTCAGGGTACCCTGTCCTCCCCTAGCATTTCACTGGTCTTACGGTTTGGACTCTCTGACTTTTTATATTGCTGGTCTTCTGACATTTTTCCTCCCTAAAGATAACATTTAGGCCGCAGTTTTATTTCAGCTCCAGGCCCAGAAAAGCAGCAAAAGCTGACAAGTGACATCCTGACTGCCTCTGGATCAACTGCATTGACTAATGACCCCCTGAAAGAGCACACCTGGAAAGATGATGAATAGTCTATTGAGAGCCTCCTCTGAGACCTCCCCTAAGATTTCCACCTGCAAGAGAGAGATAAGTATGCTCAGGATGAAGGACCCAGTGTAAACTCCCCCTAGAGGAGCATGCCAGTGCCATTCCCTCCCCTCTTCTTCCCTCAAAGGGACCCAGGAGACTTGCAACGAGGGGAGAAATGGGCAGCAGCAGCTCATCTGGGGCTAACGCCCCTTTTGTCTGACTTCTCAGTGAGCCAAAGGAGCCCAGCCTACGCTCTTCTTTGCTGCTTCTGGGCACTTTCTCGCTTTACTGTCCTGAGTGTGTTTTGGCTGCGGCCAATAAATTATTTCTTTTACTTTGCTACACTTTGTCTCTCTGTTTTTTTAAAAAAGTCCTCACCCAAGGATATGTTTTTTTTTCATTTTATATTCAGATAGGGTGGGAGAGGAGAGAAACATTGATGTGAGAGAGACACATCGATTGGTTTTATCCCACATGACCCTGGACCAGGGCCAGGGACTGACCTGCAAATGAATTATGTGCCCTTGTCTGGAATTGAACCTGAGATTCTTTGGTCTGAGGGCCAATGCTCTACCACTGGGTCAAACTGGCTAGGGCACTACACTTTGTCTCTTGGTTGAAATCTTTTCTTTAAGAAGACAAGAATCGAGGTCTCATCATCTCGCTACTAACATCTTGACTTAAGTTTAACTAATTAAGTTACACTTGCTTATTGTACTTTTCTGCCCATTTCCACATTTTATACTGTCAAGATAAAATAAGTGAATGTCAGAGCATATTCAAGACATACATTGAAAGAACACCCATTCTAACCCCTTTGAAGGGTACAGTTCAGTGGCATGAACATTCACAGTGGAACAAGTGGGAGAACTGAATAAAAAAATGTTGATTCAGAAATGCTGTCCACAGTTCTATAAAGTGCTTACTCAGCTCAGGCTAGATAAACCACAGACCCCAGTGCTAAGACTCTACAGTTTTCTGTGTTTTTGTTTTTTGGCCCAGGAGACCTGAACCCATCTTTGTCGGTCCTTCCAGATGAGCAGAGGCCACTGAGATGCAGGGGCAGGTGCAACACTCACCCCAGGGACCCTCTGAAAGGCAGCGCTTCTCTGGACTCCCTCCAACTCACCAGTGCAGTGTCTGGGGACAGGCTCACCACTGAATCAACATTTTTTCCCATTGAAACAAATACATTCATTTATGTTTATTTTTTAAATTTCAAAAACAATGCTAAATTTTATTTTTTATTTATCCTCACCCGAGAACATTTTTTTTGCATTGATCTTCAGACAGAGCTGGAGGGAGAGAGGGAGAAAGAGAGAGAGAAAGAGAAACATTTATGCAAGAGAGACACATCAACTGGTTGCCACCCACATGACATCAACTGGGGCCAGGGATGAACTGCAAATGAGGTACGTGCCCTTAGCAGGAACTGAACCCGGGACTCTGGTCCAAGGGCTGACACTCTAACTGCTGGGCCAAACCAGCCAGGGCAACAATGGTACATTTTTGAACAGAACTGTTAGAGATAGTGCATGATAACATACACTGGAATAAAAAAACATTGGCCAAAAAAAAAATTAGATTTTTTTAAAGATTAAATAGAGAAGATTTTCAACAGAGTAGCTATCTATTCAGAATTAAACATTGGAAATACAGTCATACTCACCACTTTGTGCTTGACTTTTGCGGCTTGAAAAAACTGCGAGAGAGTGAAGCCACCAAAGTCTAGAAAGCGCAAAGTCGCGACGGATGACTGTATGTAAAAGCAGAATCCTACTTCGTGGAAATTCAGTTATTGTGGTAGAGTATGGAACTGATTAACCCCAATAAATGAGGGCCAACTGTAATGTTTTTTCTGAATATTTGGAGGAAAGAGTTTATTTTGTAAAATGACTAAAAAGAACTTTAACACTACCTTATAAAAAATATGGTCAATTGTTGAATATTAATCTAGGCATTAAAATAATTGTACTCACATGATAAATCCAATTTTAATTGTTTTTATTATTGGCAAAATGAATAGAAAATTTTCTACTTTTTCTTAAAAACATTCGTGCAATAAGTGATGACAGAAACATATTTAAAAATATTAATTTCATAAAATGATTATGTGATAATAGATGAAGTTACATTAATCCCTTAGCTGCCTTGGATTGAGTTATGTTTTATGGAATAAAAGCAGTTCCCAATTTAAAATTTATTTTGGGAACTTCCAGTCAAGATAGCACACAGGTAAATGTGGTATTGCCTCCACTCACAATCACATCCAAATTACAATTAAACTACAGAACAGCCATAATTCAGAACTGCCTAAAATTGGGCTGAATGGAAGTCCTACAACTACTAAAATTAAATAAGCAGCCACATGGAGACTGGTAGGAGGGGCAGAGGCATGAACAGCCTGGTCTTACACCCACATGTGGAGGATAAAAATCAGGAGGGACACCTTGGCTGTGAAGGTCCTCCCTGAGGAGTGAGGGGGTCGTTGTTCCACACCAGGCACTCAGCTTAGGGTTCCAGTGCCAGGAAGAGAAGTCCCCATAACTCCTGGCTGTAAAACCAGCAGAAACTTGGGCTGAGGGAGGCTGAGGCTGCTAGAGGCCCAGGCAGTTCCTCTTAAAGGGCCGGCACATGGACTTACTCAGATTCACTCCCTCTGAGCTCCAGCATGGGGGAGGTGGCTTGAAAGGCACCAGAGACATACGGTGAAGAACTGAGTTGTTTGGCATTGGGGCAAGGGCTGGAGAGGGGCCTTTCTCCTGGACAGACAGACCTGCTGGTGGAGGCCATTAATCCTTTGGTGAGTCTTTATCCAATAAGTTCAGCAGATGACAGCTATATTTGGGACTTTAGCAACCTGGCTCACATGGATTGTCCCATGCTGGTAATTCCTTGAGGCCCTGCCTCACACAACTTTTGGGCCCACCCAAGGTGTTTCCAGTGGCTTTACCATAGGATTGGCCTGTTTTGGCTTCTGCTTCAGATTTTCCTAAATTTTCTCAAACAAGCAGCCTCTGGCCATAGCCAGCCCCATATCTCTAACTAACTGGCCCCAGGTCTGGAGCTAGCAGCAGCCAGCCTTGATTGATACCTTGGCTTTGCCTGGGCAACTCCAAGTCCTGCACAAGAAGCAGCCATCAGCAGATAGCTGTGTAATTTATGCCTGTTGGCCCCAGGTAGAACACAGGCAGTAGTTGACTTTGCCCCAGGGCCAGCAAACCCAGTGGTCAGCATCAGATGATATCGAAGCACCACCACCCAACCACCTCCACAAGCAACACACTCAAGGAATGGATTCAGTGGGTACCAGGGCCCTGCTGAAGTAAGCCTTGCTCTGTGTGGTGGGCCCCTGCACAAATGATCATCCAAGGTAGTCAGAGGTCAGTGGTCAGTGGGCACAGCCAGTCCTCACAGCTGGTCAGCCTAAGTAAATCCCTCCTATTGATGTGCCAACAGCAATAAAAACTCAATTATAACAGAAGGGTGTATAGTCCACATGAGCGGTGCACCTTGATGGCCCAGCTGGGGTTACCAAGGAGGCTGTGCCACTGCACCCTACAGGACACCTACTACAATGAGTCACCCTAGCAAGCCTAGGAGACATAGAATCTCTACCTAATACATAGAAACAAATGCAGGGAGGCAGTCAAAATGAGGAGACATAGAAATATGTCCCAAATGAAAGAACAGAACAAAACCCCATGAAAAGAACTAAACAAAATGGAGATAAGCAGTCTAACAGATGCAGAGTCCAAAACACTGGTTATAAGGATACTCAATGAACTTATTGAAAATTTTAAGGAACTTTGTGAGAACTACAAGGAACTTAGTGAGGATGTCAAGAGCATAAAAAAAGGACAACTAAGAAATAAAGAATGCACTAACTGAAATAAAGAATAATTTACAGGGACTCAGCAGTTGACTAGGTAAAGCCAAGAAAACATCAATTTGGAATATAAGGAAGCAAAAAATACCCAATCAGAACAGCAAAAAGAATAAAGAATCTAAAAAAAAATGAGGATAGTATAAGGAGCCTCTGGGACAACTTCAAGTGTGCCAACATTTTCTTCATAGGGGTGCCAGAAAGAGAAGAGAGAGAACAAGAAATTGAAAACCTCTTTAAGAAAATAATGACAGAAAACTTTCCTAACTTGGTGAAGAAAAAAGACATACAAATGCAGGAGGCACAGAGACTCCCAAACAAGATGAACCCTAAGAGGTTCACCAAGACACAGCATCATCAAAATGCCAAAGGTTCAAGACAAAGAGAAAATCTTAAAAGCAGCAAGAGAAAAGCAGTTAGTTACCTACAGTGGAGCTCTCATAAGACTGTCAGCCAATTTCTCAAAAGAAGCTTTGCAGGCCAGAAGAGAGTGGCAAGAAAAATTCAAAGTGATGAACAACAAGAACCTACAACTAAGATTACTCTATCCTGCAAAGCTATCATTTAGAATTGATGGACATGTAAAGAGTTTCCCAGACAAGAAAAAGCTAAAGGAGTTCATCACCACCAAACCATTATTATATGAAATATTAAAGGGTCTTCCTGAAGGAGGAGAAGATTAAAAAATATAAATAAAATGATGATAAATACATATCTATCAACAATTGAATCTACAAACAAAATGAACAAGCAGAACAGAAAAAGACTCATAGATACAGAGAACTTTTTGTTGATTGCCAGATGGGTGGGGGGTTGGGAGGAATGGATAAAAAATGTGAAGGGATTAAGAAGTACAAATTGGTTGTTAGAGACTGATGAACCTCAAAGGGAACTGGGGAGGTGGAGCAGGAAGAGAGAAACCAAATAACTAATATGCATATATGCATAACCAATGGACACAGACAATAGTGTGGGGGAAGGCAGGAGAGATATCTGTAATACATTCAACAATAAAGATAAGTTTAAAAATAAAAATAAAATTTATTTTGGAATTAAACAGTTTCAATTTATTTTTGGTTACCAGAACAAAGATAAGCTATATTTGGAGACAAAAATTTATATGCAGTAGTTATGAATTTTTTGAAGGATAGTAAATAATAATGTTAGTGGGTTTTTTTTTCTGATTTAAAAATAGTGTTTTTCTTATCAAGAGAGGGATGGGGGAATAGTTACAGGGCAGGAGGAAGAGGAAAACAGACAGGAAAGTTACAACAAGGCCAAACAGTGTGAGCAATCTGCAGCTGGTCTGCCAATAACAAGCCATTATCTTCCCCAGCCAAGGACACTTGAGAGCAAAGGTTAAAGCCTCCCTAAGGAAACAATGCAGGAGAGAATGGGAGAGTATTTTTTACCCTCTAAAGTTTAGTGACTAAACAAGAAAATTAGCTGATTTTAGGGAAGAGGAAAGCAAAAAAAGGGCAGTTATCTTTTTTTTACTCCCAAAGTAGAAAAGCCAGCAGTCTCAACACTTGACAAGATAAAATTTACAGATGTTTCTCATGAATTCTGGGAAGGCCACAACAAAGTAAAAAGGGACTTTGAAAATTAAGCTGTACCAAAATAGTTAGCAGAGGAATTTTGAAACCTATAGGTGGGGGCATATAACACCTCAGATTCCCACGCAACTTTCTCTTCAGATGAGCTGAAAGCCCATCTGTGCTTCATAAGCCAGATGTGTAGATTTGCTTGCTTCTTTAATAGAATTTGTTGGCTTTCATTGCTTTAATCAGTTGGTTTAATCACAATGTAGTCATCTGGGGCTTTCTCATTTAAATTATTTTATAGAAGAAGACAAGGATCTAGGTCGGGGACAACCCTCTCCCCGACTCAGGAGCTATCCAATAACACCTCTCCAGTATCTGATTCAAACTAACAATAATTTTCTTATAATGAAATGGTATCACATTTATCCCCCCCCCTCAAAAAAAAAAGAAACAAATTAAGACAGCATTAAGACATTAATAAAATAAACCTGGAAAAAAATTTATTATGGTCAAATGACTTATCAATAGAAAATATGTTGTGAGAAAACATTTACAGTAAGCAGATTACTTTGTTTTTTTTTTACACAAATTCAGTTTTTGACAGAGTGGGTGTCCAAGTGTGTAATCTCTGAACCATTCCACAAGCTAAATGACACGCTTAGAATACTAAATTAATCACAGATGTGCCACTATCATGCAGTGTTTTTTCCTAACTGTGTCTGGCTTAAAGTAGGTCTTTACTAAACATGATGGATGGAAGGAAGGAAGGAAGGAAGGAAGGAAGGAAGGAAGGAAGGAAGGAAGGAAGGAAGGAAGGAAGGAGAAAGAGAGGGAAAGAGTTAGGGAAGGAAGGAGTGAGAAAGGGAGGGAGAGAGGGAGGGAGGGAGGAAGAAAAAGGGGAGCAGTTCACTAGCTCTGTCTGCTTCCATTCTCCCTGAAATCTATTACCAAGGTCATTTCCTGAAATACACAATGTTCACTCTTAGTTGAGAGATTTAATTTAGATTCCAATGGTTGAGAGAGAGAGACTTGGGTAATGCATATCTTTTTATTTGAAATACCTACCTAAGTACAGCTTTATCACAAAGTGCAAATTACTTTACCTAGACTTTTAAAGTAGTGAGAAACGTGTCTGTTTTCTAATGATGACATTCGTGAAAATGCTTTAAGGTTCATTTAGAGTGATCAGTAATGAGGTAAAAAAAAAAGTCTAAACTAAACTTGGATACAAGATACCAAAAACCATTTATCATACAGTTAAAATCTAAAACTTGACATGGCATAATATAGACAATATAAAAAGCTGAAAGTGTGAAAATAATATATTTGGAAATAAGAATTGCTGAAATAGGGGTAAAATTGATAAGAAGCTGCAAGTAACCTGGGATATTATCTGTGTATTAATGATAGGACATGGCTTAGATCAGAAACATAGCAAGCTACTAAATCACTAAAATCTGGAAAACCATAAGCTTAGATTATTATGGCATCCATTTCTGATCAAGTCAGGAAGTACAGATTCTGAAGAGCTAAATTTATTTATAGATTTAATGCAATTTCCATCAAAATCCTTGCCATGTAATCGTGGAGCTTGATGAGTTGAGAATAAAAGAGTTTTGGAACCCTTTCTTGCTTTCCTCTCTTTCTTCCTAAACCTTTCTGGTTCAAAGGCATGGGGGCAAAAACAGGGAGGTGTGGTGGGCCAGAGTGAGATGTTGGAACCTGAATGAAATGAGGAAAGTGTATATCTGGGAGGGCCTCCCTCCACAGTGTTAGAGCTCAAGTCAGTGCATCCTTGGAAGGTGGATGACATAGGATGAGCTATCAAAGACTGAACAAGGTCAGGAGGCATCCATGCAGGGGCAGAAAGGTAGCCATCTTCAGCTGTCAGTGTCTGATGGAGGTAAATTATCTGCAGAAGAGGGGGCCTAGAACAAGGTGTCTGAGAAAAGATGGGGTGAAGAGGACATACACTTGGAAGAAACAGCAGTAGAGACAACCCAAAGGGAATGTTGGAATCCAAGTGGGAGTGAGGAGGACAGGTACATAGGGGCAGAGGCAACAGGACTAGTTACAAACAAGAAGACTGAACCAATAACTAAAGATACTGATGATGGAAGCTCACTTACTGTCAGAAAAGGAGTTAAAAATTGAAAAAAAAAAACCTAAAATGAACCGTGTGGGATTAGATTAAAGTAAAAGTATGAGCAAGAACTCCAGATTTATAATACATTTTGATACAGAACTACAAATTAATGTATGTGTGCATGTATATTTATGTATATTCATGTAATTCCCTGCAGCTCACTGCAGGTGCCTGTGAGCCATGACAACCCCAATAGCAACTACTGCTGGAATCTTGTTTTCTAAATATCACTTACCCCTAAAAAAATCAGTGCTTTTATTAAAAAAAAAAAAAAATAGCTGACTCCAGGGCTGGAGCAGAAAACTACAGGATGAGGTTGGAACATCTTGGGGACAGGTCAAAAAGACATGAAGTCAGTTTGAATTGGCTACCACTGGCCACATTTGGGTGAAATTAAGCACCAAAAAGTAAGCTTCTCCTTCTCCCTTTGTTTGGTTGGTTGGTTTGACTTTATGTATGTATCAATGCAGAAGGAAGGACAGAATAAGAATATGATCATTTGGCCACCAACATAATAACTGATACAAGCAAGAATCATCAATGGATGCTAAATCTACTGGGAAAAGTAACCAGATTTTTACAGACACTCAAAGTACCTCCACACAAAATATTTGTGAAACACAAAAGGTAAACAGTAATTTTACTGTGGATGAATCTGTCAGACACTTTCTAACCACATGACCAAAGTCAACCTCACTGGTCATGAAACCGCACATGTGCCTCCAGATCAGCTGCCCTGGGAAGAACTCAGCATCACTGAGTGACGTTCCCACCAAATGGCATCACCTAAGGACACATGAAGAAACTTTATACAAAACTCAACTAAGAGAAAGTCCACAAAATAACTGACTTATGCCCCTCAAATGTAAATGTCATGAAAAGAAAAGGAGCCTTAAGAAATGTCCCAGATTAAAGGAGACCAAAGGAACAAGACAATTGGACACAACACATCAACTTGGATTTACTCTGACTATAAAAAATATTATTGAGACAACAGGAAAAAATCTGAATAAGAGCCAAGATTCTATATTAATACTGACCCAATTTTCATTCTCTGATGTTCATAATTATAATAGAGTTAAATAAGACAATTTCTTTTTCTTAGGAAATGCCCAGTAAAGTATTTAGGAGTAAATA
The DNA here is from genome assembly GCF_014108415.1 of Molossus molossus. Classification (NCBI taxonomy): domain Eukaryota; kingdom Metazoa; phylum Chordata; class Mammalia; order Chiroptera; family Molossidae; genus Molossus; species Molossus molossus. The sequence goes on along the minus strand of NW_023425369.1, from coordinate 13,798 downwards.
GGCATCATGTCTTCACCTTACAAATGGTTCATATATTATATATAACAAACCTACATTTCTATTCATCTAGGTAATAGAGAAGGAGGGAGAAAAGATAAAGCAAGGATAGTAAAATGTTAACATTTGGGGAATGAATTCCAGGCATTCTTTGTACTATTCTTGTAACTTTTCTATAGGACTAAAACTGCCAATACAGACTATTTCTAAAAGAAAAATAAAATTTTAAAAATGATTTTAACAAATTATAACCCAGTGAATAAAATAATCCACAAATCCATATTGATAAATAAATAAATCAAAAGTTCAATGCAGAAGAAATATTTACATAGTCTACAAATCTTTCCTATAAAACAGCAATTGATTATAAAGTAAAAAAGGAAACATTACAGAGGAGAAACCCAGCAGATACCACCTTCAGTGACCAACACTATCATCATCAAGACTGGCACCAATCCAAATTGTAGGTCACATCACAGAATACAATTAGAAGAATACAGAATCACGTCTGTGATGCTCTTGCTAAAAATGTATGATCTAAATCTTATCATAAGGAGACGTCAGAAAAATCCACATTGAATGACTCGACATTATTGGAACTTATTCCTCAGAAGTTTTAAGGTCATGAAAGTCAAGGAAAGACTAAGGACCTGTTCCAGACTGAAGGAGACAAATACACAGCACAGCTAAATGGAATTCATGGATCTGAACAGGATTGTTTTGCTATCAGATTCTATAGACAAGTGGCAAAAAATGAAAAGTGTATGAGGATGAAATAATAGAATGCATTAGTGTTAATTTTCTGATTGCGAAGGTGGTGTGGGAGGCAAGTGCAATGTACTGACTGGTAGGATAGAAACACTAAAGGAATCAGGGATGTTGGCACAGTGTCAGCAATTTACTCTCAAATGATTAAGGGCAAGAAAGTTCTTTGTACAAAAACTTGGAAGTTCCTCTACTTTTAGGACTTTCTGAAAACTATATAAAAAAATCAATCAATCAATAGAAAAGTGGAAAAGCCTTAGGCAAGTTTTATTGCCGGATGAGAAAAGAATGGCAACTTGGTTGTTTGGGTGTTGAACAACTGGTATTAGAGCAGTTTGATCATGTACAACTCAATAGCTCTGGCTTTCATTTACAAAATCTGCTTAAAACTCAGTCAGATGCCAAAAAAAAACCAGTTTAAAATACTATATAAATTTGCATTATACATGGGACCCCAAAATATTTTTTAAGAAAGATTTCATGTCATGTGTTTACTGGAAAAAAATTTTTATATAGTACAGTAAATAAATTATAATCATATATATATGAGAGACATTGATGTGAGCGAGACACACTGATGCAACTGAAGTATATGCCCTTGACTGTGAACTGAACTCTTTGGTCCATGGGCCAACACTCTAATTGCTGAGTCAAATCTACCGGAGCATATATTGTTTCTTCAAGCACTCTGTATATTCTTGTTTTGCTTCCAAATATAGTTCGTGAGATGATTTTGACAGATCAATTGATCTTGCAGGATGAGCTTCATGACTTTCATATGCAAATTCAGCCACATCTGGAACAAAAAAGAATGCTATTTTTTTTATCTAAACTACAAATAAGCAAGTGTTAAGAAGAATGAAAGCATCTATATAAAACTACAGACACAACACAAGAATACTGTAAAATAATTTGCCCCTGGTTGCCCACTGAATTAACTGGTATTGTGGCTAAATATCAGAGCTTCTGGCTTTCTCATCCTTCGTTCATGTATTCACCACCATGCGCTAAGGTGGTGTGACAAGCACTGGGGTTACCAGATGAAGCTGACACCATCCTCCCCTGAACCACTGTACACTATAAACTGAGGAAAACAAATGAACATGCAGTTTCCACTCAGAGTCATGTGGACCATGACAAAAATATAATAGGGTACTGCTGGAGCACTCAGAGGGGACATCCCAGTTTTGTGTCAATATTGTGAGTTTTTGGTGGAGGTGACATGAAAATTGATACCTGAAGGACAAATCAAAAGTAGTATGCCAGAAAGAGGAACGAAGCAGATGCCAGGAGAGGAGTGAGGAAGGACACGGTGGGACTGGAAGTCGGCTGGTTTGGCCAGGTCTAGTGCAAAGGGGCAGAGCAGGGTAAGGAGCAAAGGGAAGGCTGAGCTATTGGCAAGAACTAAGTGGATTTCAGTGTTTTTATTCCATGTAAAGAAATTTGGAGATTTTCCTGAGGGTCAAAGGTAAAAAGACTACAAAGTCAATGACTGGTGTTTTAGATATCGCCCCTCTGGTGACAGCTATAGGAACTGTAACCGCTTGACTAAGGATTACTAGGTGCATCTGGTTAGTTGGCCTTCTATCCCCTGCAAAAACCTGAGAAGCGGGGAAGCCCAGTTTTCTGGCAGCAGTTTCAGTGTGCAGGCTGACAGAGCCTGGAGAGAAAAGGAAGGAAAAAGCCAGAAATAAAAAAGACATGTGGACTTCTGAGGCTTTTAAAAAGCTATGGAACATGATGAACTGTGGAATAAGTGTATTCTTCCCTATGAATGTCTATGCTTTCACGTTTTTTATTGGCTATGTATAAGAAAATATTTAATGCAGCATCTATTATCCAAACATGAAAGTGGATGCTGTTTATTATTTACGGTTTATTTAAAAACATCAATGATATCTAAATGTAATTAATAACTTTTGGCAACATACCGTCTTTTAGTGCTTCCTCTACTTTTTTGTCAAACTCCTGCCACAAATGAAATAAGTCAAACATTACTTTTAGTGTTTAAGTGAAACAAGAGACATTATTATAGGAATGATATACAGCTTATAAAATGTGTCCTTTACATAACATTTTTATTAGAGAGTAGACCTAACTTAGAGACTACGTAAATAGAAAAATCACACAAATAAAGTCGATTCATACTTATTTTAATTTTAAATAATAGAGAACATGCACATGTAATACTACTTAGATTAATCTGATAAAAAGTACAATTAGCATCAGTCTACTGAATAAACATAAACTCAGAAAAGTTAAATTTGATCCCATTGGTGCAAAGACAGTAAAACAAGTCATCATATTTTGCACTGAATGCATTTTTTTGCCCTTTATAAAAATTTAGTATTTTCTTTTTTTACCTAAATGAATTTTTCTTAAAATTAGCTTTATGTTCTTATACTTTGAGAAAATTAGAATCTTAAGCTTTGTTCTATGCTATTAATTTTTCAACCTAAAATGACATAATTGGAACTGTCATAAGGTCATTTACAAATTCTACTGGCAAAAAATAAGTAAAACTATTTTGCTTTCTGTATTATGATCGAATCATTTCTTTAGTCATATGGACACAACTATTTCAAAAAGTCTTTGATTTGAGTACCAAAAAAATCTATATATAATTCTTTAATTGTAACTTTGTTTCCTTTCTAGAAATTAGGGCTAAATTTGAGACATTTAACTAATTTTAATTATAGTCTACTTAATTATAAAATTGTGGGAATATTTCAAATTGTACTATTGGTGTTTCAATCTAGAGTGTTCTGACTTAAACCTTTCTGATACTCAGTATGTTCTCACTAAATGCCTGAAACAGGGTTCAAAATAGTATACTGAATATAAAATACTGTGGTGATAATGATAATGTGATACCCAATGCCTTTGTAAATTTGAGGCATGAAGACAAATCTATCTCTTAACTAACATGTTCTCCAGTATTTTCAGAGGCTGTTTTCCATAACACCTTTTTTGACAATAGCATGATAGACAGGTCTTATAGAATGAATAACGTGACAACAAAATTACTAGATAGGCCTTGTAATAACTCAATACGAGGCAAAGAGAAGGGCCTTTATCGAATCAATTGTATGTTGCCATTCATAAAATACATATTATATAAATGACATTTTTACTCAACTTGAAATAAGAAATGACCCATGTAACATTAATATATTTTCCCTAAAAGCTCTTTTCCTAAATATTTATTTCTATGATGTTTATGCTTAATTCTAGGTGAGGACTGTGTTCAGATGGTGGAAGTAGCTTGAAGTCCCATCTTAATAAGAACACATCTTATTTTTATTTAATCATACCATTTTCAAAAATATAGAAAGGTGAGAAAATTATACACATAAAAACAATGTATCAGCAACTTTCAGTTCAAAGGATTTGTGACTGGAAGGATTCCCTCAGAACTGGTGGTTCTCTGACTATGTCCCACAGGAGGCTCTTCCCCTGGGGACACCTGCAGGGCTGCAGCGCTTCAGAGGCTCCACCCCTCCTTCAGCTCCGTGGCTCTATTCACCTCTGTTTCATGTAAGACAGTTTCATGCAAAACTAGAAAAAATTCTAGTGTTTGAAAAAATATTTAAGGTATGAAATTCACTGATTTGGTTTAATTCTCTAATTTTACCTAAGAGGCAACAAAGCTCAAAGAGATTGTAGATGGCCCGAGGTCACAAACCAATCAGCTGCAGGCCACCAGCGGGCTTTCAGTCCTCCTACTGAGGCTGGGCTTCCGTCCCAGCTACTCCCTCACATTCAGGATAAGCACATAGGTTTCCAAGTATAACTCAGAGGAAATGAATATGTAAAACTTTGTCACATAGCTCAATACTGTTTAGGCATGAGGAACAAATAATAGCTTTGTAACAAAATTAAAACTTTAAAGTCATAAATAGTACAAGAACAGAAATTAGCATCATAATTTTTATGATTATCAGTCATTATACCCAAATTATAAAGCACAAATGTTTTTAACCACCTGATAAGAAACTTGAAGGAGAAAATATTTAGTTAAACCAAGCAAGCTGAAATTGAGGAAATTCTTCCTTAAGAGAATTAATAGAATTCTTCCTATTCGTTCCCTCCAAATAAAACTTGATTTACAAAAATCAATCAACAAATGAATTATCCATGTTGGGGGTTATCTATAGTCTAATTTAAAATATGACACAGATGTCTTTTCACCACCTTCAGTCCAACCTCTCTCAACCTTAGTTGGTATGTATGAAAGACATGAGCTTAACTTCAATTATGATTTCAATCCAGTCAGAAATTACAGGAGTACCTTTATTTCTTTGTCCTCCAGTTCCACATGAGGACTTAGAATCTCTCTGCCTCATGAAAGGAGGGGAGATTTATCTGATGTGTGCATTTGAGGCAGAACTAAGAATGCTTGCCTAGTTCCAAACCTCTTCTTGGAAAAGATGTTTTGGCCTCAGTCACATGAATTTGGGTCTGCTCTCATTTCTGCAGGAAGCAAGCATTACTTTCCCCAGATTACCATTGTGTGCAGAAGAGTCTATTGGGTAACCCCTGTGGCTGCACATCTAAACCTTATCCTCCGATTTATTATGATGTGTTAGTAACCAAGCTAGTAAATTCATCTCCATCTGCCTGATCCTCTGTTCTAATCTCAGAAGGGAAAGAGGGATGTCATTTCCCAAATACCCCACAGCAGCTCCAACAAGTAAGATGACTACACACACTTACAGAAATATTTTCTACTTCCTTGACTTTATACTGAATGTATATTGTGCAAAATAACCTGCACTTTAAAGAGAAGAAAAGTTACATTTGAGAAAACATTATAGTGAGTCCAATACCAATAGCAAAGCACAACCAATATAAACCAATATATATATATACACATATGTTTATTTATTTAACACTAATTTATTGACCAGCTACCATTTGATTAAAAGTGAGATTACAAGTTGAAAATGTTGCATTATCTTTTCAGACCAATTTGATAAACACATACAAAGCAGACAAGCACACATATTTCCAAATTTAATATATTTTTAGTAACTATTAAAACTTAATTTATTTTTTTCTTTATTTATTTGAGAGAGAGAGAAATGGAGAGGGAGAGAGAAATAAAAACATCGATGAGAAAGAACATTGATTGGCTGTCTCCTGAATGCTCCCCATTGGTGATTTGGCCCACAACCTGGACATGTGCCTGACCAGGAATCAAACTGGCAACCTCTTGTAGCATTGGTTGATTCTCAACCACTGAGCCACACTGGAAGGGCAACTATTGAAACTTTTAAGTTAAAATTGATATGATTCTTATATTATTTCTTTTTCAAATTCTCACCAGAAGATATTTCTCCATTTACCTTCAGATATAGTGGGAGGGAGAGAAAGACAGAGAAAGGAAGAGAGGAAGAGAGGGGGAGAGAGAGAGAAAGAAAAAGAGAGAGAGAGGAGAAAGAGAGAGAGAGATATGTGAGAAAGACACATCGATTGGTTGCCTCATGCACAACCCCGACCAGGGCCAGGACTGAACTGCAGCTGAAGTACAGGCCCTTACCAGAATCAAACCTGTGACTCTTTGTTCCACAGGACAACACTCTAACCACTGAACCAAACCAAGCAGGGCTTATTTTGAATGTTCTAGAAATAAATGTAATATAAAACAATAAAATCAAGCACATTTGCCCATTTAAACAGTTGCGATTCATCATCCAAATGTAAATAGTTCAGTATGTAAAGGAAATACAGTTATCAGTTTGTAAATATTAAAAACCTGTATTTTGCTGCAAAAAAAAAGAAAACTTAGAAAAAACTTGTTGATCAAGGAGCTGAAAAGTTAAGTACAGAAGAAATGAATGAAAAAAGAATAGGAAGAAGCTGGGCACTTATCTGTATTTTTCAAAAGATAAAATGACTACGGGGTTATTGTCTGAGTGGACAAAATAAAGTGAAGAAAGGAGAAATTATACCAAGAATATAACAAACAACAAACATATTTATTAAACTTGTCTCTGCCTTATGAGAAACTGGCATAACGCTGTGATAGTTTGATTAGGGCTACAATTCAGACTGGAAAGGAACTGCCTTGGTGATGTAAACATGAGGCCTGTTTTTATTCAGGAATACATGTGACTCAACATCCAACTGAGACACAGTGCTCTGTTTGCCATGGACAGAGTTAAAGTCTTAGGAACATTAACTGTGTCAGCTCTCATGTCTGTATACAAAGAGTTGCTAAACTGAAAACACATTTGAGAAATGTAAAACAGAAATTTTTGAAAGTGTCAGGAATGGGACAAATGTCCAAAATCAATCAATGTAAAATTGAGGCTTCCTGTTTATGTAACACAGATGTAAGAAACACAGAGGGTCTATCATGCCATGCATTGTGTTAGGAACACAAACACTTGAACACAAAAAATTTGAAACCAGAAAAATTTTATGTGTTATAAAAATTTGTCTGGAATAATTTTTAAGTTTTTGGTTAAAATAAATCCCATGTGCAAGAAAATCTAGTCATGTATCTGTTCAAACTAATTTTAACATTTTTATTTTATTTTTAAAAAATATGTTTTTATTGATTTTTTAGAGAGAGAAAAAAGGAGATACAGGGATAGAAACATCCTTGTGAGAGAAAAATATTCATTCAGCTACCTCCTACCCACCCCACACTGGAAATCGAGCCTGCAACCCAGGCATGTGCCCTGACAGGGAATTGAACCAGGACCTCTCTGTCCATAGGAACATGCTCAATCTACTGAGTCACGCCGGTCAGGTAATATTTGTATTTTATAATAGTATCATTAAATAATGCAGTTGAATAAAATTTGTAAAATAACAGTTATATGAAACTGTAAAATCACTTCTGATGTCTAGGACAAACATCCTAGAATTAAACTAGCATGCAAAAACTGAGGGTAAATTTAGTAAAAGAGACATGTAGTAATCTACAACAAATCAAGTGGGCAAGGGTACCCTTCATAAAATAGTGAAAAATGCAACAGATGTAAATATTACAAACCTGGAGAAAACTGAAATCATAGATTAGAGCGATCCTTGATTATACAAAACATTGTCCTTAAGGTAGAAAAATAATGCTGAATAAGATAGAACTTCACAGGAGGAATATCCAAAATGTTAAAACCTTACAAATAAAAAGGACTGATGAATTCAAAATTAATGCTAGTTTTAACATTTTACTCTCTAGAATCATACCTTAAAAAATCTTTTGAAGGCTGTTGATTTGGAATGTCCCACCCCAAAACATACCCCTTCCTATTATTTTAGACAGCGTGCTACCACCTCTCATAGAATTAGTTTATGTTTTCCTAGTGGCAATAATGAAATTCCCAGCAACTCTAGAAGGTGCCTTCTTTATGTAAGTATAATAATTCTGTAAATAAAACTGTATAGCAAGTCTTCCTAGGCACTCTGCAGGGATTTTGGCAACCCATCTCTGTATCATGATACTAGTTCATATTAAGTATAAAATGATTTGGTTCCCACCAGGGAATTATGTATACCTTGGAACCATCATTGAGTTTAAAATAAACTATTTCTTTTTCAATTTTTCTGGAAATACTAAAATATAAACACCCCTTTACTCCCAACATATTAATGAAAAAAATCTCTTGCACTGCCTCTGCATTTACACTGCCTCTGTTTTCATCTTCATCTTGTAAATGAGACATTATCTGATTTTTCTGATGAGAACAAGTGAGGACACTTCAAGTTTGCTTAAAAATTCACAGAAGTATTTGACATTCTTTTTTTTTTTTTTTTTTTTTGTATCCAGTAGTCTAGTTTCACAACTTGGAAGCACTCAGACTTCATTTGGTGAAAATATTTTCTGAAAATCCTTAGCTTTGCTCTTCTGTGATGTGTTACAATGAACCCAAATAAAACAAAATGGAAGCCTCCATCAGCATGGGCATATGCTATCTTTCTCTGCATTACGAAGACCATACAAACCTCATCAAAAGCACACACAAATGTACACAGATTGAAATAGTTATTTCAGCATGTGACCTCAGCATCACAGCAAATTGAGACAACTTTTGTATCGCCCCTTAAGTCTCAAACTACTTGGACATCTAGAACCTAACAGAGGTCCCTCTGCTCAGTATAAAGTAGGTCCACACACCAGTCCCTGGGAAGAGGACAGATCGGAATGTGGAAAAAGACCAGGTGGGGGGAAGCACAGGGACAGACTCATCGCTGCAGTTCTCCAAGGCCAAGGCTGTACCTGCAGCCCCAGCAAACACAGTAGTGGAGGAGGAGTGTGGGTGCAGCCCCCACACCACAGCCCAGCAGCACTCTGACTGCCCCCAATCCAGATCCCTCCACAGCTGCAGTGGTGCTCACACCACAGACCAGAGGCAGCAGCAGGGCCAAGTCTTTAGACTCCAGACCATAGCTCAGTGCTGCCAGGGGCCATAGGGACTGAGGAAGCCGCTCAGTGGGCTCACAAACTGGCTCCCTCAACTGACCACACTCCCCTGGCCAGAGCGGTGGTGCCCTGAGACCCAGGTGTCCTGGATACAGCACCAGCACCCACCACCCTGCTCACCCAGGCTGCCACTCTCATGTGCAAAGCTAAGTCTCCCACACCTTGACTCAAGCCCATTCTCTCCCCAAACTTAAGTAGCACAGGTAAGAGAAGACGAAGATAGCACCATCTACTGGGAAGCAAAAGAAAGTCTTAAATTATCAACTGCCAAGTTGTGAAAATCAAAACCTTCCTAAGAAAAGTGTTCAATACTTCCAATGTGCTAGCAGATGAATCACCCCTGCAGCAGCATGACCACCACAGTGACACTAACACAAAAGGAAGTGACAATTCTCCAGAAAGAAACCCAAAGTAACAGCAGATTGTGATCTAAATAACAGAAAAATCAAAATAGCAATCACCAAGAAACTAAACAAGATACAAGGAAACTCAAAAGGCAGTTCAATGAGCTCAGGAACCAAAGTAATGAACAGAGGAGTACTTTACCAAAAAGATGAGAACTATAAAGAAACAACCAAACAGCCCTGGCCAGTTTGGCTCAGCAGTTACAGCCTCAGCCTGCGAATCAGAGAGACCTGGGTTTGGTTCCCACTAAGGGCATGTACCTTGGTTGCAGTTTGTCCCCAGCCCTGGTTGGGGTCATGTGGGTGGCAACCAGTTGATGTATTTTTGTCATATTGCTGTTTCTCTCTCTCCCTCCAGCTCTATCTGAAGATAAATGCAAAAATGTCCTCTGGTGAGCATAATAAAAAGAAAGAAAGAACCAAACAGAAATTCTGGAGCTGAGAAACTCAATAACTGAGATGAAGAAGAAACATATTACTAACAATGACACACATGACAGCTAGTTGCTATTTCAGACTCCCTGTCATGCCATTTAGTCATCAGTCATTGAAGTGTAGGCCAAAAGAATGCATACAAAATTGACTTGTTTTAAAAATTCATATATAAAAAATAAATTAGCCTGGCCCGTGTGGCTCAGTGGTTGAGCGTCAAACCATGCACCAAGAGGTCATTAGTTTAATTTCCATTCAGGGCACATGCCCATGTTGTGGGCCAAATCCCTAGTGGGGGGCATGCGGGAGGCAGTCAATTGATATTCTCACTCATCAACTTTTCTATCTCTCTCTCCCTCTTTCTTTCTCTCTCTATAAAATTCAATAAAGAAAAAAACATTAAAAAATAAAAATTCAAGCATTTGCTTAATTTGGCTACTTAGAAAATGTCCAATTGCCCAAGAGGACATTTTGTAAAAATTGAAAAAATAATACTAAAATTAGACAATTGAGAACATTCTCTCATGTAAGAAGATGAAGAAAATTTTCACTTGAAGACAAAAATTAATTCTTTAAGTGCTATAAGTTGATTTAATTTATACAAAGGATTTATGTCACTTTCATTTAAATAACAAACATTCATATATATGTAAGTGTCCGGTGGCCTGGGAGCTGGCGCCAGGCAAACTGCTCCACCATTGTTTCGCTTGCTCAGCCCTGCCTCCCACCCTGTTCCGGGAATGGCCTGCCTGAGCTTGTAGACTAAATCCCATCCTGCTCTTATGGACTCACATTCCAGAGGCTCCCATGCATAGCCCCGCAAGGTCAAACCCTAACAGACAAATCTCAGCTGAAACGGGCAGATATAAAAAAGCACAAACCACAGCATAGAGCACGGCTTCGAGGACTCGACCCCCCGGAGTCTGTGAACCTGCCAGGAGTGTACCCAATAAAGCCTGATCCATGTTTATTCAGCTGATTGGCTCTCCAGTCTCTTCTCTGTTTTTTGGCGGCATCCCCGATTCCTTACAGTAAGTGTTTAGATGTCAATCGTTCATTTACGCTTAGGGGTGGAAAAATCAGGGTGTAGCACTACCTCAAAATTGTTATGAACCATCACCAAACTGAAATCCATCAGAAAGTAAGCCAAAGCATCTCCAAACATACCATTAGTTATTAGGAATTAATATTTAATTTCTGAAATCAAATTGAAAAGAAGCTTTGAAAGAAATTTAAAGTGTGTCACTTCAGTCATACAGATTGATTAGAGTTAATGATAGGTGTCTCTTGAAAATGAGATATCCAGGGACTTAAAAGAGCTTGTAAAATTTTTGTCTCCTTTCTATATTAGCATAAATAATTAAGTGTGCACTGGTCAATTAAGCAACTCAGAATTTTACCAAATTAGACATAAGAATTATATCAGAAATCTGAGACCCAGGGGAAGAAAAGATAACATGACTAACCTTCATCATTTCTTCTATGATAGGAAGAGCCGCTCTTTTTCCTGGAGTACGTTGTGTACTGGGCATGAAGCCAGTGTCAGTGTTAGAATTAGTATTGACAGCACAAGGTGTCTGCAGGACTGGCCTCGTCCGCATGGTGCTGAGTAAATCCCTGTAATTCTCTTTCTGCTGGAAGAGTTCAGCACGGACCTGTACCATCTTATTCTTAGTCCTGTGAAGATTATAAAACACAAATGCTTAGTATTCATTTTTCCCTAAGCAGACTTGCATTTTTTTCAGTTGTTATAATAGTAAGTGGCATTTCCCCTTAAATAGCTTTTTAACACTGAAAAAATGTCAAAGCAAACCTGCTATGTAAGCATAGGTCTGAATTGATGCAAAGTAGTACTTATGTTTTTAATGGGGGGATGGTTTCTAACTAACAAGTAATTTAAAGCAGGAAGGGAGAGAAATGGCTGTCAGTGATGTAGACGGCTTATCTGGTAATACCTGCTGTCTTCTGGAAGGGCTGTGCTTACAAGATTCTTGAGAATGACCTTGGACATGTTTAGTAAACCAGTTTAGAGATTTTAAAAAAGAAGAATAAAAGATCTCTTCAGGACACTGTCAAGCATTTGCTTTCACCACCCTTGTACAACACACACACTCATTACACGTTGGAGATATTAATCGCCTAACCAAGGAATCCTGTAGACTTAGAGCAACAACCTCTGAGGGAGAACAAGACAACCTCACTGGTGATCAAAATGGACCAAAAGAGCTCCCGAGGCCATCAGCTGAGGACACTGTCCCCGAGGCATGGAGGTGGGATTTGCCCTTTCAGTCTTCCCCTCCTCAGATACCTCATTCTTTTTAGCCACTTTGTCAGCAGTACTGCCCTTCACCCTCATGTTAATCTTTTCCTAATAAACATATATGCCTTTATGTAGAGTAGAAAAACTATAAAGATAGTTTATCTAAAGCTACCCTGTTGTAATAATAACAAAGACCACAATCAGGAAAGAATATTTGCCAAGTGCCAGAATGTGTTTGAGTAACTTAATCTTTTGTGTTTCAGTTGTTGTCTTAAATATTTCTAGTTAGGGGAATTCTGACAAGCAATTTTTTAATAATATTGCTGTCTAAAATATAAAATCACTAGCTTAAAGACTAGGGTATCAGGTTAACTACATGGAAACATTGAGGGGAAACAAATACAGGCAGATAAAACCAAAAATGGGGAGAGATGCAAACTGTCCTGGAGGAACACCAGTAAGGTAACTTTATTGACTAACATTATTTTCCACAGTTATACGTTTTAGTTCATGTTCATGGCCTACTAATCTCATTAACCTAGTTTAATAAAAAGCATGCTTTAGAGGCTAATTAAAGAGTTAAATTTATTTCTCTGGTTCTCCATTTTGACTTACTCATTTAATTCATTTTCCAATAACTTTCTTTTTTCTAATTCTTCTTGGTACAGTGCCATGTAGTTTTTCATGTCCATGTTGTTGAAATGTAGAGAACTTTGCATTTTGAGGATTTCTGACTCCAGATCTCTAATTTGGAGTTCCAAATGCCTTTGTATTGAAGAACTATGCTCTTGAGATTCTCTGTGTGACTAAACCAAATAAAAGGAAACTTTTGTTTATTCCTCACCCATGGATATTTTTCTACTTATTATTATATAGAATGAGAGGGAGGGAGGAAGAAAGAGAGAAACACTGATGTGATAGAGCCACATGGTTGTCTTCTGCACGACCTGACCAGGGCCGGGTCAGAAATGAATAGCAACCGAGGTATGTGCCCTTGACTGGAATCCAACCCACAACTCATCAACATCAACTGAACTAATTCTTGTAAAGTTGAGTTATAAAGTTGAATCATTCTTCTACTAGTACTCATGTAATCTGATAATTCAAATAATAATAGATTCGGTTTAAGATTTCAAAAGTTATACAGTTTTTAAATCACATTTTTTTCTCTTCTTCCTAACAGTCTTGTTTTACATTAACTGTTGTTAAAAATAAAATGATCCTCCAGTAAGAATAATTCTGAAAGATCAATTTAGTGATAATAATGGTGGAAAGTGAAACACTGAAAGAGAAAAAGAAATGCCACCTTCCTCCAAAAGTCTACAATATACGTTGCTATTAAAGGAAGTAGAGGAAACACAAACACTGTACATATAAATGTAATTACAGTGAAATAAACTAAATCACATTAAAGGTCAATAAATTAACCTGCATAAGTAATTTGGCTTCCTGTATCTTTTCTGCTGCATCCTGTCTGGCTCTTTTTTCAGCTTGTTTGTAGTGTTC